>NC_056741.1:1330195885-1330395885 GCF_019279795.1 Protopterus annectens
TGTGTGTGTCTCTGTGTTTGTGCAGAGGATTACCATGCATTTAGTTGAATGCACAGCTTGTTGCAGCAATTACAAAATATGGAATGTATTCTTTATTGAACACAGGAAGAATCAAGCTGCCTAACTGTAACGTTGAATTTAAAGTGCTGAAATATTTATAATGAATGTTGGGAAATCTCTACTAATCTGTGACTTGGCACAAGGGGTTAAGGATGTGAGCTAAAGTAAAGGCTTTGATTCCTTCAGCCCTCATTTGCAAGTGACTTAAGCAAGCATTGCTCCTGGGTCGCCCCTGAAAAGGGATTGTGTGCCCAGTAGACCTATCTGGTTAAACAATGGGTATTATTATTATTTCCCCTATGACTCCTGTTGTGCAATCACAGAGTTAATGTAAATGATGTAGGAGGTGTGGGGGTGAGGAGATGTAAAACATTTTTGTGGCAATGTTTAGGTTAGTATTACTGATGAAAAAAGAAAGCCATATTTAATTTTGTAATAGATTACTTTTGTTTTGGTTTTGATTAGGTTGGTAGATGATGTTCTGGCACTGATTAACTCATGTAGAGATGGTATATATATATATGTAGGTCTACTTCAGTAGACCGACCGCTTACTTACCCTACACCCAGTTGCCTGAGATGAGAACACCGACAACTTCACAAGACCGACAACCGGAAGACAGATGTTTCACGCGAGGTAATTTGCTGTCATTTTTAACCCTTTAAATCCAAATGTAGTCGTATGTTAGTATGGGGCTGTATGGAGCTGTTACACTTGTTAAATCCTGGAAAAAATGTATTTATGTAACTTGACTGTTACTTCTGGTATACCCTACACAATATAAATGTGTATGGTTACTCTTTTTTTTTTCCTAACTGGCCACACCCAATACATTTTTCTGAGTACTTTAGCTGTGTCAGCTGAACTGGGACTTATTTTATCTTAAATCCATAAATCTGCTTGTTTCTGTCATAGCCAATTCTTTAAATTTTGTACATTTCTACAAACTCCATGCAAAACAATTGTCATCTGTGTGAACTACTGTACATTTTGTAGCATTCATTTGTATAGCAACATCAGCTCTAGGCAAAATATCTAAACCAGTATACATATACTTTCTAACCCTGTCTTTTTCATTAAGCTCTGATAATTTCTTATCTCTGTTAAAAACATTCCACTGTGAGCAGTAGGGCTGAAACATTCCAGCTGTCTTTAGCATGATCTACTACAGTTTTAAACAAAACCAAGAATATCTGCCTCCACAACTCAACTGGAGTTTTATACATTTGTACATACTGATCAAAACAATGAATGCATTTACAAATATAAACTTCCTCTTAAACATTTCATACTATGCTCACTGCACCAAAAATATATTGCCTAAACACAATTTCGCAGCAGGACAGAAATGATCAAGACAAAGAATTTTCACTACAATGAACAAAGCTTTACTAGGCAAAACACTCTTACACTTCTATATCAGGCAAGCATTAATAGTAATATCAAATGAGCTATACTTCTATGTCAGGCAAGCATTAATATTAAAAAGTGTAAAAGGGAAAGGAAAAATGTAATACATCACCGATAAAGTAAGAGACTTCATCCTAGCCCACACTCTGACCATGAAGCCTAATTGTGGTCAGCTAGGAGACTCTACTGGGAAACTCCTGGGCAGTGCATCCACTTCACAGGTGAGGCTTTAACCAACTGCAGGGAGTCCCTATTTTTATACCCTAGCTGTTTACAAGTTTTCCTTGGAACTTAACCTGTAGGGATCAACAAAGACTTTTCAGAACAGACCAGGGATGTTGGTCACCCATCCTAGAATGTTCAGTCAAGCCTGCCAACCCCTATGATTTTACAATTTCACTTGAGAAAAATATAAAAGAATGTAGCAAACAAATACATTATCAGACTTTTAGAAATGTGAAAGAATTTAATAAACAGCTGTCTTTTAGTTACATACAATAATAAACAGGTGTCTTATCAAACTGCTAGAACTATAAAAGAATATAATAAACAAGTTTCTTTTAGTCAAATAGACTAGATAATAAACAAGTTTAAAAATAGTTCTGCTTCATAAATGTCTATATATCAGTTTCACATTTTGTTTGTAAATGTCAGCTGTCGGCACAAGAAATCATGCAAGATGTGTGAAATGCCTAATTAACCCTTTCACTCAGCTCTCTATACTGAGGCAGAAGTCAATCTATCATTCACTCAAGATAAAAAAACTTTTGTATCACATTTGTATCACAGTACATAGGTTTGTAGCTAGTAAAACCTGAATACCAGCTGTTGTCTATTTTAACATACATACTTTTTCTGTAAACAGCACTCTTCTAAGATTTGAGTTTCAGTAAGCATGTGTCTTATTTCTCAACTGCATTTTGTCCAGCAAGTTTCTGATCAACAAGCTTGGACCAGTATTTTCAAGTATTAGCAAATTCAGTATTTCCTCTTGTTTTTTTTTTTGTTTGTTTGTTTGCTTTTTGAATGGGTAATGGTCACAACAGAAGCTCTCGCTATTTTATAGGTTCTGCAGTACATTTTCAGTACAATAATATATATTCAAATAACAGTTTAATATCTCTGAATTTCAATTCACTCTTTATTGTAATACTGCCTAATCATCTTCAAAGTTCACATGCCCCTTTTCTAATTTCAATTTTACCAGGACTAGATAAATGTCTTGGAAATTCAGTTTGTGCTTATCACATACATCAAATGTCTACACTGTAATCTGTATTATCTTTGTTAACATTACATTTCCTTTCAGTCTTAACACCTGCTTTCTTAAAATTTTTTTTTTATCATTCTACAAGTTCTTGTTATTTGCAAATTCTTGTTATGAGCTGAATTCTATCACAGATGTAGAATCTTTCTAAGCCTAAATTGATACTCAGTGGCCATGTTTCACTAGGCTCTCATAGCATGGACTAGCTTTGCTGCCTACACTGTTCTTGTACATTTTCTTTTACAATTTTCCTCTTGTTCAGTGATATATAATGCTGGAGTCTCAGCGTTTGTTGCGGTGTCTCATTCTTTGCAACTTTTCTTATTCACATGTTCAGATATAGATTCAGTAAGCTTATTTGCTGAGGGCTCAGACTTGAATCTTTTAACTCTATAATCAGTTTTAGTGGTAAAATGATTTTTATAGAGCTTAACAGTAGCCCACAGTTTTATCTGCTACTGAATTGCTAGGACACAGAAGATTGTTCATTACTGTAGCTCACAGATCATGCCATACTGACAAGGATGGATCTGGATGGAGAGATGAAACAGTGCACAAGAAAAAGGAAAGGAGAGATTTGTTTTTGTACTGAAGTCATCCTCAAGCCTTGGTGGGTACCTTCATGTGGTGGGTCTGTTCTTAATTAAATCCCACCAAGGTGAAACTGATATATAGACTTTCATATATCATGAAAAAAAGAAGAAAAATGAGCTGGGTGCACTTATCTCAGGATAAAAATTGCCCAGCCCTGGCAAAGGCATTAGCTCCAGGACTGGTAGACCGACTGGTGCAAAGTCCTCTAGGTCTGAAAGACATCTTGCTACTATGTTATGCCCTAATGTGGCAACAACAAAAAAAAAAATAACAGCCCACAAAAAGTTTTAAAAAAATTACTAGCCAGAAAAGATGCCTGGAAACGGAGAAATGGACACTTGGGGACAAAAAATAAATTATATTTTGTTTCTACTATGCAACAAACCCAGAGTTCCCAAAAGGGGTTACACTACAAGAGCAAGGGGATCAAATACAAAAGAGAAAAATCACTTAACTAGGAAAATGGCAAGCATTGCAGATGCCAATATAAGGTAATTAATTAACCGAATAAAAACAAAACAATATGTAGACAAGAAAACATTGAATGAGTTTGAAAAGGAAGCAAAAAATGAAGTTTTAAGAGTGAAAGAAAAAAAATCCACAGATACTTGCAACATTAAAAGAGAGGAATGGACCCAAAAGAAGGAGCAAAATCTAAAATTGTGCAGTTTATATGCAGAAAAGAAATAAATGTTAACTAATAACTGTAAAGCAAAGTCAAAAATATTTGAAAGTACATATATGCAAAGACACCCAGACATGGCAGATGTCACAAAAATAGAATAGTAGAACAGAAGTCTAATGTAGTGGCAAGTGAGCAGTTTGATACAGAAATGGAAGAAATTGAAAACAAAGTGATAGATCAGTTATAAAGTGAAGGATTTAAACTGGAATACCAAAGGCAAAGGCCACTTCAAAATGGTGGTTTATTACAGGTACAGCTTGAAGAAGTGACAGAGGAAGTAGAGCAGTGCAGTAGGAGAGAAAATCACTCATTTGCTCACCTAAATGTTGAAAGCAGTCAAATGTCTCACAAAACAAAATACCATAGTCATTTCAAAGCTAAGATATTTCCATGCAGATGCAGAAAGAGGAGGAATGTCAAACCATAAAAGAAACTCTCAGTCAGGAAGAAAGCAATTTAAAAGATCTGCTGGATTTGGAAGACAGGGACTTCCAAATTTGAATAATACATGGATTGTTAAAAACTTAATAAGCCAAATTTAAAAAGTAATTGGAACTATAAAGAGAGAGATCCACATGATATAACAGGAATTAATAATATACGTTTTGCAGTGAAACTAATAACAGACAAGGTATTACCAAGCAAGCATAAACTAGCAAAGAAAAATAAAGAGGGAAATAGATTACAACCATGGAAGCATTGACTAGAAACATTTGAAATAGTAAATGAAGTATCATTATTGGAAGAATACAGTAAAGGAAATCAATCTAAAAAATACTAGAAAAATGAAAGAGCCGAAACAAAAATATATCAAGACAGATCAGGATTAGAGTTACACTATCTCTAGCAATAAATTAAAAATCTCTGCACAGGCTGAAAAACTTAGGAGATACACTGAGAAATATAAAGAAAGGATACAAGACAAACAGTTTAGGGGTGGCCCAAATAAATTTTCCAGGGAGTAACGAAAGAAAACAGCAATAGGTGAGATACCACCAAGTAAAGAGGAAATGAATGCATTCTGGAGAAATATCTCTGAGGATCCAGTTGAGCACAATAAGGAAGGTGAGTAGATAAAAGAAGTAAAAGAACAAGTAAGAGACATGATGTCGAATATCTGAATTAGAATGAGGTAACTCCTAGTGAGACAGAGCTAAAGCTAAGAAAGGCTCCCAACTGGAAAACTCCAGCTCCAGATGTTGTACTTAACTTTTGTTTAAAGTTATTCTTATCCCTGCATTGTAATTTAATCTCTAGTAAAAACTATTTACATATACACCATGAAATGACACCAGATTGGTTAACAATGGGGAGAAGCATATACTCATAATTAAAAATGAATCTGCAGATCATCCCAAGAGTTATTGATCAGTAATAACTTGTCTCCCAACAACATACAGGCTATATACCAGCATTGATGCAGAGTATACACTCATTTAGACAAAAATTCAATGATGGCTATAGAACAAAAGGGGAATAAAAGTAATTCAAATGGAATAAAGGATCTTCTTTTGTTAAACAAAGTCATAATGGAGACCTGTAAAAAAAAAAAAAAAAAAAAAAAAAAAAAAAAAAAACAGGGATCTCAGTATGGCATGGATAAATTGCAAAAAAGCATTCAATAGTATTCCTCACTCCTGGATTATAGCATGGTTGCAGATGTACAAGATCAATCATATATTGGTACATTTCTTTTATAGTTATTATGAAGAAAAGCAAACCAATTTGCAGTTGAACCACAAACAAGGACAAATTGCTATCAAGGGTATGAAAATCCAGTGTGGAATATTTCAGGGTGATTCTTTGTCACCATTATTGTTTTGCCTTACTCTTAATCCATTCAGCTGTTTACTCAATGGTCCCGGCCCAGTCTGACTCCAAGAAAATCATCAAGTGAAAGGATATCTCATCTACTTTTTGTGGATGAGTGGAAACTGTATAGTTCATCAGATAAACACCTGAGAGAGAAACTACAAGTTTTCAAAGCCTTTTCATATAACATAGGAATGTCATTTGGTCTTGACAAATGTGCAAAAGCAATATTTGAAAGAGGAAAATTGAAGACTCAACAAAATATAAAACTTGGGAGGAAATGTGATATAAAAGATTTGAAACGAGAAGTGTACAAATATCTTGGAATAGATGAAGGAAAATGATATAGCATGAAAAATGCAAATAAAGCTCAGTAAGGAATATTTTAGAAGACTAAAATTAATACTGAAAACAGCCTTGACATCTAGGAATAAAGTTCAAGCTATACATCAATTTGCACTTCCTGTTTTAACTTACAGCTTTGGGATAATTGACTGGCCACAAAAAGAATTGGATAAGCTTGACAGGAAAACAAGAAAATTGCTCCATATCCATCAAATGATATACAAGAATCAGTGTTTGCCGAGATTAGATAGCCCTAGGTTTGAAGGCGGCATAGGCCATCTTGAAATTGATTACACATATAGGTCAGTGATTGTGGGATTCCATACATATTTATTAACATCATCAGATCCAAATATTCTAAAAGTTCTAAAACTTGATCAAAATAAGTCTACGGTGACCTCCTTGCTTAGATTATCAGAAGACTTTTGGTAAAAAGCAGGCATGAAAATATAGGTCAGTGATTGTGGGATTCCATACATATTTATTAACATCATCAGATCCAAATATTCTAAAAGTTCTAAAACATGATCAAAATAAGTCTACAATTACCTCTTTGCTTAGATTATCAGAAGACTTTTGGTAAAAAGCAAGCATGGAAATCCAACCAAAAGTTGTTAAACTCCAAATAGCAATAGAAAGTGTAAAAAGCAAAAGAAAAAATACAAAGAACGGGATCATGAAAAAAGGCAAAAGAAAAGATCATAATTATAGCAAAAAGTAGAGACATCTGCTGGAACAGCCTCATGTTGACCAAGCGTGGTCATGTGAATGGCTTAGATGGGTTGAAAGGAGAAGAAAGGTTAATACTGGCAGCCCAAGATAGTGGATTATGTACCAGATGGTTTACAAAACCCATAGAAAAGGCAGTAAATACAGATAAATGTAGGTTATGGAATACGTAACTAGAAACAGTTGCACATCTTACTGCAGGGTGAGATACACTCATGGCTAAAGGTCTGTATACTGAAAGACATAATAATGGGGTAAGGGTGTTACACTGGAAATTTTATAAACATTGCAGCATAGAGGCAGCTGAGAGACATTGGAAACATGAACTGCAAAAGATTGTTGAAAATGCAGTAATGATTACATGGGATCACCCCATATCAGTAGCTAAGAAGGTAGAAGCAAACAGACTGAATATTGTAGCTCAACAGAAAAATACAGATATAGCTTTAATTACTGAAATTGCTACACCCAGTGACTACAGTGTGCTGTGAACTGAAAGACACCTAGAAATGGGGGCCACTGATGACCACATAGCTACCCCACACAACTGTTGGAAATACTTACTTCTAAAAAGAAAAAAATATATTTTAAAGCATAATCAATACATTCACTATAAAATCCACTTTGTTAACTGAACAGTTATCTTTTAATAAACACAAAAAAGGAGTACCACCCGACTCAGACGGCAAAGCAAGTCCTGCACTCCAATAGTGTGTCCTCAAACCAGGCTGCAGTTGAAAATATGAATAAAACCAAGTGGAGTGAAAGTCCAAAAAAATCCAACGTTAAAAACCACAGATGGTCAAAGCTTCAACGATAGTTCTTTTATTCATAAAACAGACAGAAAATTAAAGTAAAATCCAAGCGCTTTCGCCTGAGTAATCTCAGGCTTTTTCAAGGTTAATTAGATATATGGCCTTACTGCTTTTATATTCAGCTTAATAGGCCTAATATATTTATTAATTGCAATCAATCAATCTTTAAAGTGCAACAGTGCTTTTCTGACCATTTACTCTTACTTGCAACTAAGAATGTTCATAAGTCTCACACTTCCTTTTGTATACATTTAGGATATATTATAATATTTAATCCATTAATATTACTAAAAAATTAATGCATGTAATTTCCAAATGTATTTAAAAACAGAAAGAACTACCAGTTATTTAAACTTAATTTACAAGTGCAATAAAATAAAATGAAATAGAATAAAGTGAAGTAAAATACAAAACCTTTGAAAGGTGTGTTAAACCTACTAGTTTACACCAGAAAAACAAAAGGTAAACCATGTATAAATTATGTATATGAAATATGGTACATAAAATTCTAAAAATTATTTTTTATATAATGAAATATATCTTTTAATAACATATGACACACACATTCATTTTCCAAGTCATAAGGTATGACAGTGTATGTAGATTTAGCATCAATAGACATCAATATATCCGTTTCATCTATATTCACATTTTTGTAATAAAAAATAATCAATAATAAAACAGGAGCAATTGAAAACTACTTCTTTTAAGGCAAAAATCAATGAAATACTAACTCCAATTTAGATTCCTTGACAAATGCAATTGGATATAAGAAAGGGTCATCTTTCCCATTGTGGACTTTGGGTATTCCAAAGATGTGGGATCTTTGACCACAAAATACTTATTCATAGTGCGTGAGATCTTGCTTTCTACTAAACTTTAATATAGCCAGCTGTCACCTTGTTTTATCTGTATAGTAAGCTGTAGTAATTCAAACAAAACATTGATGTCAGTGTCAGGTTTTGGAGGGTGGATAGTAAATAACAGCTGCAGCCAGGTTGATATGTTTAGAATGTGAGCATTTAGATATTAATTATTTGGAATTAAGCTAGGTTAAGGGAAGTGGCTGTTAGAGAAATGTCTGAACTTCAGCCAGTAAGAAGGAACACCGCCCACCTTATCTGAAACATAGATGCTATTTTAGAAGACAGAGATATCTGCTCTCAACTACGTGTTTCAGGTTTGAACTAGGATTCAGCTAAGCTCACAGTGTCTGGTTAATGAGGAGACATCCATACGTCAAGTGAAGCAAACTTGCTACCATCACTGCAAAGGGTAATTCTAATCTGTTTGTGTTTCATTTTAATGGATACGTTTGATCATACAATGGCATATCCTTAATATTCAAGAAGGAAAATACTGATACACCAATCACTGTAGTCATGCCATGTCTCTCTCTCTACCCTGCATACATAAGTCCAGTAGCTTAAGTGAAATACACACTCCTATTGAATAAGGAAAAAAAAAATAAGTCCACAATTTTCTTTGCCCCTCTAAGCAGAACACTCAGAAAAATGCTATCACTTCAAAAAGTAACCACCCTATTAAAGACCACAAAAATATATAATTTACTTAAAATATTAAAATGAAGCATGTCTGTGCTACCAGGCAACAAATGAATTTAAGAAATGAAAAACACCAGCCTTCTAACGTACATATATGAATGCCATCAGCCAACACACATGGAAAAATACAGTACTTTTTCTATAGTGGCATTATTTCAAAAGCTAAAATGTGTCTTTATTAAATAATACCACTGCAACTTATAGCAACACACATTTTCTCTGCAAAGAACTTAGAAGGTAAACCCAAACCACATTGCAAATTCCTTCCCAACAAACCATATGACATCTTCTGAATGGAAACACTTCAGTCCAAAGGTGCAAAAGTTGAAAAGATGCTCAGCGTAGTACATGAAAGTCACAACACAAAAATGGATTATGAGTAATCACTTTTGTAATTTTCCAAACTCCCTCCAATCCAAAGGAAAGCTGCTACAGAGCCTACAAGATACCATTAAAAGACATATGATGTAAATGCTGGCATGTACAAAGTCATACCCGCGAGCAGAGCTCTGCTAAGTCATCTGCAAAACAGAAAATAAAGTTTTAACAGTTTTAACAGATAACATCTTCATTTAACATGGATGAGGCATTTCTTTTACACATGCTCCCAGCAGAGCCAGATCCATCACTAGGTGACATAGATAGATTAGTTAATAAGCTCAGGTTCAAACCCTGTACCTTGGTTATGGGAGACAAGAGTCTGAATACTCTACATCAACAACCACATTACTCAAAAAATATATTCCATGCACTGTTAAGGAACTGTGAGCTTCTGTGCATGTTCAAGGAATTGTGAGCTTCAAGGGAAGGGAAGTTTACTGCTAGTCATGCCAGCTCATATAGTCTCTGGCATTATCATTATAATGTTCTGTCCATCCCACATGGTCTTCTACCAACCTAATATCCCTATCCTTATATGGCCTCCAACACTGCCCAGAGTACCAAAGTTGGGGCCTGATCAGGTCTCAACTGACTGGGACCATTACCTCTTTACTAATGGAGTCTACCCCATGAGGATGTGCCCCAGCAATCTGTTAGCTAACTGTCCCTTTTCTCTTCTCTTACTTATAAAGTCTAGTTGTGATTAAAACTCCCTGATCCTTTTCTGTTCAGTTGCCATCAAGCTCCACTCCACCACCTAATAAATAAGTTCATAGGTTCATAGGTAGGTACTAGGCTATCTGCCTGAAGTCATTTATAAGCCTAGCCAGAATGTGTTGGCTTTCGCTGCCTCCTTAAATTAGTTCCCTGTGCCTATGTCCAGCAGACCCATTGAAGTGATCCCTGGGGTAAACTTTCTGTTTCCCATCCACTCATCAAGGTTTCTCTTGAAGAGTGTTAGCAAGGAGCTCTGTCTAATGTAGATTGGAATCTTGTTCCAAAGCATGGGAAGTCTCTGGGACAGGAATCTATCCCTCCAGAACATCCTATTTATTGTTGTGGTGAGGTTTAGATCCCTACAGCATGTGGCTTGAGGGGATAAGGTTTTCTTTAGGTGGAGCATGTCCAACAATTCTGGTTTGGACATGGCCTTGTATGTCAGGCAGAGATCACCTCTGAGTAGGCAGTATGCAAATGAGTACAGCTGGAGTTTCTTCAGTCGAGCTGCATAGGGCATCTGTTTGAGGCCAGTGATCCTCTTGGTGAGGTGCTTCTGCAGTCTTTCCAGCTGTTGCAGGTGTTTTGTAAGGTACATCCCAAATGGGGCGTTGTACTCTATGATGGGTCTGATGAGTGATGAGTAGAGGGGCACAATGACCTCTTTTGATCTGGATGCGAACCCTTTTGCGATTAGGTGGGCCATGTAGAAGGATTTCCTAACCCCTTTGGCAATGTGATTATCAAAGGTGCGATTACTATCTACTTGGGTCCCAAGATCCCTTATTACGTCTTCCATATTTAGGGGACTACCGCCTATGTGGTAGTTTGTGGGTACTTTGTTTTTTCCAAAGGGGATGACTATGCACTTTTTGACATTTAGCTTGAGGCCATGATTTTGACACCAGGTATCCATCTCAGTGAGACCCTTTTAGAAGATGTCTTTGTCAGCTGGAGAGTCAATTATAGCCCCTAGTTTGCAGTCATCTGTGAACATGGTCAGACACAGTCCTCTTGTGCTTGGCTGTACCTCTGAGAAGTATATGCCGAACAGGAGGGGTCCTAGGACTGAGCCCTGGGGAACGCCACTTGTAACCAGTTTAGAGTCGGACCTAGCTCCCACAACTCTCACCATGTGGGTTCTGTCCATGAGCTAGGTGGCAACCCATCTTGTGACATAGGGGTTTATGTTCAGGCTGGTGAGCTTGTCTCTAATACTAGAATGGGGAATGGTGTTGAAGGCCTTAGCGAGGTCTAGGTAGGCTGTGTGTACCACCTTTCCCTCGTCTATAGCCTTGGTAACTGTCTCAAAGAAGTCCACCAGGTTTAGGAGGCATGATCTGCCCTTAACAAAGCTGAACTGGGTAGGGTCCAGTGTTTGGAGGTTCCTTATGTCTCTGTTAATAAGTTCCATGATGATGTGCTCCATAGCCTTGCATACCAAGCTAGTCAGGCTTATAGGGTGATAGTTCCCGGGGTCTGTTGTGGCTCCACCTTTTTGGAGCTGAATAACCGTTGCTGTGCACCACTCTATGGGTACATAGCCTGTGGAGAGGCTGAGTTTGAACAGTGTGTTTAGGTGATGGGTTAGGTCATCTTTGAGCTTGTGTAGGACGCAGCCTGGGACACCATCCGGTCCCATTGATGTTGTGTTTTTGGCTTTGGAGAGGGCTGTTTTAACCTGAGTGTCTGTGATTTCAGGGACTCTACATTCTTCTGATATGGTTATGGGCCCTTTTGGGGGTGAGAGATGGGTGAAGTTTGTGCTGAACCTGTCTGCCAGGATGTTGGTGATATCGGTCGGTTCAGTGTATTTTGTGCCATTCTGCACTAACTCTGAGCAGATCTGAGCATTGCCACTTAGATTCTTGACATAGCTAAAGAATGCTTTGTTGTTATCTTTGGAGTCCTTGGCAATTTTTCTTTCAAAGCTCGCCTTGGATGATTTTATGAGGGATCGTAGTTTTTTGCTGATACTGATCAGGGTTGTCTTCCCTTCTTGGGATTTTACTCTTTTCTGTACTACTTTCCTCCTTCTATTGTATAGCTTGTTTATGGCAGGAGTCCACCAGACTGGTTTCCTTTTCTTGGAGGAGTGAGTCTTGGTATTGCTTGGGATGGCACAATCCATTCATTCTTGTAGGTGCCCAAGGTGCCCACAGAATGCATTAGTAAAGGATTTTGCAGCTTGGACAGCGTTATCCTTCAGCATGGGGGCCTTGAAACTTTCCACCTCAGTCTTAAGTAACATGAAGGTTGCTTTTTAAAAGTTTTTTATGGTGGTTTTCTTGTCTGGGGGTGGGGGTGGAATGTGGATATCCAAAGTGATTTGTTTATGGTCAGATCTAACCAGCGAGGGGTTGACCTCTGGTGTGGAACACCGGTCGCCCATGTTGGTGATGACCAGGTCCAATATGTTGTCACCTCTGGTGGGAGTGTTGACCAGTTGAACCAGGGCATTTGAGTTTATAAATTCTAGGAAATGTTGGGCAAGGGAGTTAGTACTTGAGTAGTTCTCCCAGTTAATGTTTGGGTAATTGAAATCACCCAATATTAGGGTATTTGGTAGGACCTTTATGTTTCCCAGTGTTTCCAGAAACATGGATTGGGGGTCCTGGGACATGGTGGGTGATCTGTAGCAAGCTACAATTTAAATTGCAGTTTTGCCCGTTGTTAGTTGTATGTGGATGATCTCTGAAGCATCGTGCTGTGCCACTAACCTTGAGGTGTGGGTATCCTTGATGAATATGGATACGCCCCCACCTTTTGCATTTCGGTTTGGGTTCTATGGCCAAAATGTATAGTATGAGTTGTAGCCTGGTAGTGCTGGAGTGCAATCTGCAGCCTTAAACCAGGTTTCTGTTACTGCACATATATCGATTTTCTCCATACTAAGGAGTGCCTCGAGTGCGCGCATTTTGAGGTTTAGACTTCCGGCATTGAGTAGCATTACCCTCAGATTTTTGTTACTTGTGCTATTTATGGCGGTGGGTTTGTCTTTTGAGCCTTGCCTAAAAAGGCACTATGATGGTGGCAAGAGCCTTGGCCATTATTTGAAAGCCTAAGGGTGACAGGTGCAAGCCGTCTCTAGCGAAGCAGCGTGGCTTGTCGAGCATGTCATCCCAGGTGGAGAGACACTGGAATCCCTTTGAATGACACCAGAAACTTAGCCAATTGTTGAAATCGAGAATTTTTTCTTTATACCGTGGTATCATTCTTGGTGAGGTCAGGATGCTACTTAGGGTCAGTGTCATACTGGCCTGGACTACATAATCAGAGAGCTCTTCCATGTCTCTTTTCATTTAGTCCAGGGAGGTACAGCTCAGGTCATTCACACCAACATGGACAATGACATGGTCATATTTGTACTTGTTCTGGAGTGACCTGAGTGCTTGTGTTATGCGGTGGATTCTGGCACCCGACAGGCAACTAACAGTAACCTTCTCCTTATTCAGCCTAGTGAGTGGGACGTCAGTGTGCCTGACTATAGAGTCACCTATTACTAGTGTGTTGGGTATGTTATTTTGCCTTAAGGGCTGTGATTGCATGGCACACTGGTTTTGTGAAATATGTGTTTCATGGTTTGTGTTGGGGGGTGGAGGTTGCTTGGATGTTTGCTTTGGAGGTCTCTGTTGGTTTTGTAGATATTTATTTAGAGCCTCTGAGTATGTTTTTGTGTATTTATGTGTGTTTTTTGCCGGTGCTGGTTTAATGGGTCTATGTGAGACTGGTGGTGTGATGCTAGTATTTTTCTTCTCCTCTTGACTGTCTGATCCAGTCTTGGGTTGAGAGAGCTTAGCCTCTAGTTTGGCTGTATAACTGCATCGCTCGCATGTATTAGTGTTTGGTGGTAGGAGGAGGAGGTTGTCTGTGTACATGAGGCAGTTGTAACATTGCCTCAAAATGCCCAGATTCACCAGTTCGACTGGAGAGTACACCTGAAACTGCCCTTTGGACATGCCTGGATAGGTGCAGTGAACTGTTTTACTGGATGGCTGGTAAGGTCAAATAGAGAGCCTTGCCCTTCTGTACAATACAGGAGGGTCTAGTGCTAGGGTTTATAAGTGTTTCCTATAAGTGCCAGGCTGAGAAATTAATGGCTTGAGTGCTTAAGATGAAAGTTTGTCTAGTTCCAAGGGAAAAATTGAACAGGAGACTTTGTGGAGCCGGGAATAGTTTTACCCTAGCTAACCGGCGCGCAAAACCAGGCAAATACGATATTTATAGCAGGGAAATGAAAGAGATAGAAATTAGTCCAAAATGGCCAATAAACTACTAATTTCTGGGCTGAAACAAATCACACCAAGGTTGTTTTGATACAAATGCAGGGCTTTCCATTTGTCTACAATGCAGCTCAGTTGTTACAGTTTCTCTCTTTGAATAAGCCTAAAATGTGCACAGTGAGAAACACTACAGTCAGGCCTGACCCCTGTAATATTCCTGCAAACAAAACCATAAATGTAACAGTTTTAAATGCACAAACATATATATTATGATATGATATATGGTTTAAATATTAGGAGAATTCCAGACAGCCAGGGTTTGCTGTTTGATGCCAGTGTAAACTAACTTTTCATTTCCATCTTTATGTTGAGGATTATGCAATTTAAGAACAGAGCACAGTTTTACACGTAGCACAGAGTTTAACATGTTATACAGCAAGCGCTATGTAGAATTTTCACAATCGATGCTGCTGAGATAAAACAGGAAGCACGACAGTTTGGAAACTGGTTCCACATCAAAAGTACCTGACTATCAGAAAAATACCACAACCCTTACTTCATCAAATTAAGCAAATCACTGACTTAAGCATTTTGGAATATGAACTGCACAACCCTTTACTCTGTAGTGTTAACACATGAAATTGGACAAATTACTGCTTTAGTACTCTTATATTTGCACAATTAAACTGCCGCAAACTATTTAGTGGAAATCATTATGTTCAAGTAAGTAGATTTGTTAACCAGCAACCACAACAAAGCATAAGTTTCTTCAATACAGGTACATTTAGTTGCCATGTTAAGCCAAAAAGCATTTGTGAATGAATGAATTCTCCTATAATACTGACATATAGTGGAAAAAAAAAAAGGGTCATATTATAGGAGAACTCCAAGAAACATAGATTTCCTGCTGTGCAGACTTTGACTTCCTGACTGACATTCACACATATTAAAGCACTTTTTTAATTGAAATAGATGGAGAAAGCTAACATTAAAAGAGGTATTTCCTGTATGTTTTAAATGTGTTGGGTATTGATCGTCTTTGCTTCCTAAAGATGTATAGAGAGAGCTGTATTGCTGGCTTCATTGACTAAAACACCTGAAAGGCATGCAATTCCACAGTGGTACAAAGCATGGATGCATTCATTGCTTGGCGTGAGGGGAATGAAGCACTGACTACAACCCAAGAGACCTTGGTTCAATTACTGGCCTAGACACTTGAAGGAGCTGCCATGGGAAAGGGAGGAATAATTATGTTTTTTCTCCTCGCTTCTCTCTAAGGCAATGGGATGGGGGAGGATGTGCTGGAGGGGGAAGGCCATTCCTGAATGTCACAGAGTTATGAAATTTAGCTGGGTTAGGTGAATAGGCAGGGCATTAGGCATTGTCATTGCCTTAGGAAGAGGGTGGGAACATCCCGAGATCTTGCATCATGGCTTGCAGTGACCTATCAATGATATGCTAGCATGAAGGTGGTAAGGTCTGTCCCTTAGAATTTGTAAAGTTATCCTCTCTGAACAGCAGTGGCAACTGTCAGTACACTGAGCTGTTGTACCCTGCTGTTATGAGCTTATGATCAGTACTGATAAAATGGTAAATCTCTGAATGAACTGTAAATTGGGCAGAAGAGTGACTGACATTCAGGCAACCAGGCTTATTTTATTTCACATTTGTTAACAGGGTACGCACACTGGTCTAAGGACCATTTTCAGGCATAACCCGGGCTATGCAGGCAATTAGTAACAATATTTAGACAAACTGCAATCATTGAATATAAAGCAATAAATGACAGGAAGCAATTAACATCAGAAGAAGAATTAACAATACAACAGTGACATAAAAGCAAAAAAAATGACAGTATTGGAATTGGAGGAAAGATGAAGTAGATGAGTTTATACAAATAAATTAAAGCAGGGAGTGGGACTAGATGGTGTTATATGATATGGCAGAATTAAATGCCATAGCAGGAAAGTGAAAATGTGAGAGCACATTATATTAAATGAGGAGAGATGCAGGTGTTCGTTAATGTACCTAGATATTTTGTAGTGGGTGCAAATGTACTAATTGTAATATACAGGCAGTTGTGACAGAAGGTTAGCTGAGTAGTTTATGGCATACAGAGAACTGAGACAATGAGGTCATCAACCAAGTGTATAAAAGTAGGATTATTGTGAACTTTGGGCAGTTTTTAAGTAGTTTGTTAAAGTTTTGAGATGTTATCACCTGCCTGATTTTTTGAGAGCTTAGGTACTAGGCTGTAAGTGCAAGTTTGGAAAAAGATTTTTCTGCAATGGAGAGGGTATAAGGTGTTCTAAGCAGTACATTGTCATCAGAGTTTCTGAGGGTGTATGAATTATTTCAAAAGTATAGCAAGGAAAAGTAGTTGTCATTGATCAGTTTATACATGAGGGTGTAAGGGAGTAGAGTTATCCTGGCATGGACTGGAAACCTATTAATTTTAGTAACAGACGGTGGTGCTCATTAAGAGGGCCTTTGTAGCATGCTTAGCTTTTGAGCTACTTGAGAGGCCATGACTGGAATAGAGTATTCTAACCTAGGTGATAAAACATTTATGGCTATGGCTTGTCTAGCTTCCTTAGTGAGATCATGTCAGATTATGGGGGCAACTCAAAAGATGTGAAAGCACTTTTTTGACTGTCCCTCTACAAGTAGTAGGAAAGATACACCAGGGTATTTTAGTAGTGAAGTGACTGGGAATGAGTGTCTTTGTGGGTCAAACATAGTCGGCTGGGAAGCCTGTGCTACTCAGTTACTGGTTTCAAATAGCATAATTATTGATTTAGCTGGGTAAAGTTTTGAGTTTTCATTGCTAACAGATTACATAAGGTTACAAAGACATTCTTAAAGACCTTATTTAAGTTTGTTGAGATTGAGTCTTCTCTGGTGATGACTATATTGCCAACCTATTTCAAGCAGTTCAGACTGTAGATGTTCTAAGAAAGATCATAAATAAAGACAGAGTATAGCAATGGGGTAGAATGAGCTTTGAGAGATGGCTATGTGGCTTAACCCAGACAGAATTGGCTTAAAGATAGACATGAAAGTGAAATGTCTATGGGGGGGGGGGGTTAGTGAACCAAGGGCATTTAATTTGGAAATCCAGAAGTTTTCAGTTTAGTGAAAACAATATTATGAGCTATACATTTAAAGGCTCTTTTTAGATTTATAACTATGGCCCCAGTATTTCTGACATTTTCGATGTTTTAAGAGATGCGATTTGTGAGTCACAAAATGACAACTGTGATGCCGTATTTGGGTATAACCACATGCTGCCTATCAGAAAGGATGGCATATTTAGGTATTCTAGTATTTGTTGAATATTAGTGATTCTGGCAGTTAACCAAATGGATCAGTATTTTCCATAGACATCTACACTCTTGGGGCAGGACTCTTAGGCAGAGAAATAGTGGCTGAATGTTTTAACAATGAATGGATGGTCCTGGATGTTGCAATTAGGGTGAAGATGTGTGTAAGTGGGGACAAAAGAGGCAATAACCCCTTCCTAAATAGCAAAGGGGTGTATAGATATTACTGCTTTAATGGTTAGGGATCTTACTGGGTAAATCTTTAATTTATTTTCAGTTACTTCTTTACACCAGAACTGTGGATAGTTAAGAGAAGTATGCAGCTGGTGACTTTGTTCTGTTGAGGCTTAGGAAGGGTACAAATATTATTTAGTATAACATTTATTGTCTCAGCTTGTATTTTTTAACTTTTACAGTTGTGGAATATTTTATTGCAAACCATGTTTTTTTTTTATTGTCTAAAACTAGAATAGGAAGCCAGCCAGACAGTCAACCTCGATGAATACACCAAATAAATGCTCCAACTCCGGACACAGTGGTACTAGTAAGCTGACAGAATAAAATTTATTTTAAGCTCAACAACACAAGTAAGCTTTTCGTCAGTGTTCCACGCCAACTTCATCAGAAAAACAACAAACCATTTCTACATGCACATCATTAAATAGCTAATTAAAACACCTGACTACTTAACAATTAAGCCAGTACATTCCAAAACAAGCTCACACCACTTCACTAGAGACTCAACTTACTAAACTACCCATTAAAAATATCATATTTATATAAACCCTACTAAATAAAATGAAATCAAGTCATAGCAACCATATTAAAGTAAATAAATCTGTTAAAATAAAAATGAAATACAATTAGTCCCCTATCCAGACTCCTTAATTTTAAAATGCAAGAAATGGATAACATTCCATTTAAGCCTGGATAATGATACGCTTCCAGTTTTAACTGCCAGATTAATTCCTTTTGTTCTAGCAATAATGTGTCAGGACCCCCCACCCCTGTTGAAAGGAACTACCTGATCAATAACCGAAAAGGTAAATTCATGACCAGGATACTCCTTGACATGCCTAGCAAGCGCATTCTCCATCTTCTCTTTTTTGATGGCATATAGGTGTTCATATAGCCGTTCATATAACTTCCTGTCAGTTTTTTCCTATATAGATCACTGGGCATGAGGCGCATCTAGCCAAATATACCACATGAGGGCTGGCACAATTAAATCTGCCCCTGATGTGGTATTTGATTTCCCCAATACTGAAAAAGGTCCCTGCCTTAATAAACCTACAGTATTTACAAATATTACATTTGTACATCCCCTTGACTGGGGTTTGATTCGATTTCATCTGTAAGATACCCTTCAGGTTCAACCCCCTCCTGAACACCACCTAAGGCATGTTCTCAAACTGTGGGTTACCTTGCATTTCTAAACGTAAAAGATTCCAATTTTTCCTAATAATGGAGGAAATATCCCGTGCATCAACGTTGAATGTTGTAATGAAACTGCAAAGGTAATTCACATGAGTTGCACTTGAGGTGGCTCGGGGTTCTGGAGTGCTACACTATTACCCAAAATTGGTGTGTAGAACCCATTCTCCCTCTTGCCGCTAACTTCCCTGACCACTTCTGAAATCAGATGTTCTGGGTATCCCCTATTCAGAAAGAGGCCTCGAAAAAACCCATATTCTTCAAGGAAGTCGCCGAACTTAGACACCATTCTCGCCACCCTAACCAACTGCCCCTTTACTATAGACCTCTTCTAGTGGAAGGGGTGGCTGCTCTCAAAATGTAAATAACTGTTTGAAAACGTTGCTTTATGATGGATTTTGGCAAAAAAACTACCTGAAGAGGTGTTCTTCAATAACTCCACATCTAAGTAAGAGATCCTCTCCTTAGAAAAATTAAATGTAGATTTCAAAAAAATTGTGGAGGCATTAAAACCATCCAATAATGTCTCAGCCACTTCCCTCTCCCCTTGTAGGATGATAAAAATATCATCCAGAAATCTTGTGTAAAGAAGGGTTTTTTCCTGGATAATAGAATTGGTAAAAACAAACTCCCACTCCCAGTATGTCATTACCAAATTGGCAATGCTGGTCCCACAGGGAGACCCCATCAGGACCCCTATTAATTGGTGGAACCAGCGGTGGTTGAAGGAGAAAAAATTACAGGTCAAAATGTCTAATAACTCCATCACCATCAAAATGTCCCCGGTAGGTGCCTGTTTGGTGGTCATAATGGCTTCGATCCATTCTAACGCTGTGGAATGAGGGATGGATGAGTATAAATCTATGACATCTATTGTCAAGAAGTTACTCTCCCCTGTGAAGGGGATATGACTGACCATCTCGAGAAACGACCAGGAATCTTTGGAAATGTGAGACTCGCTGGACACATACTTTTTCAAATCGTGTCAACCACCTTCGCCCTAGCATAAGTCACACTGCCCCTAGCACTCACAAGTTGGCGCATGGAATATCCGTTTCATGCATTTTAAAATTAAGGAGTCTGGATAGGTGACTAATTGTATTTCATTTTTATTTTAACAGATTTATTTACTTTAATATGGTTGCTTTGACTCGATTTCATTTTATTTAGTAGGGTTTATATAAATATGATATTTTTTAATGGGTAGTTTAGTAAGTTGAGTCTCTAGTGAAGTGCTGTGAGCTTGTTTTGGAATGTATTGGCTTAATTGCTAAGTAGTCAGGTGTTTTAATTAGCTATCTAATGATGTGCATGTAGAAATGGTTTGTTGTTTTTCTGATGAAGTTGGTGTGGAACACTGACGAAAAGCTTACTTGTGTTGTTGAGCTTAAAATACATTTTATTCTGTCAGCTTCCTAGTACCACTGTGTCCAGATTTGGAGCATTTATTTGGTGTATTCATCGAGGTTGACTGTCTGGCTGACTTCCTATTCTAGTTTTGGTTTGTTTTTTTTTTTTTGATTATCCAGTTTCCTGTGGTTTTTGTCATTTGGGAGCTATGGCTGATTCACAACCTGAGTCTTCCCTGCAGGTGGAAGTGGGGGATTTAACTATCTTAATCAATTTACTTACCCAGAAAGTCGACTCTCTTTCACGGCGCATGGAAGATTTGACGGAGTCTTCGCAACCTTTGTTTGGAAGTGACACATTCCAGGTGAGGACTCTGTCCATTAACCTTGCTGGGGCTCAACCTTTCATGTCAGGTACAGCAATGGATGGTTGTGGTGCAAATGCGATTGGCGAACAATTGCAGAATAGATCTACAGGGACTGACTGTAGACTTCCTGCTGTTTCACCGCATTTGGATATCGGCAGATCAGATGCAGTCGGTACAATGAAAAAATGGGGATGAGTGATACACTGCAAGGCCAGGTACTGTCTAACTTAAATACTTGGTTAAATCAACCTTTTTTGTTCAACAAAGGTTCAGAAGGGAGCCACAGTAATCGAGGCTCTCTAGGGGATGAGGATTTAGCGCACAAATTAAATATGTTTGACTACAAACTAATTAAGCTGAGAAAGCTACAATTGGAAGTAGCTTACTTTGAGGAGTGCCAGCGGTCTAAAGTGGTTCCTAAGGGACTCCGATCCTGGCAGTATCCAACAGGCTTAGAGGAAGGCTCTGCATTCCATAAAGATTTACTTTCGTTGTTTGATAGGCATGGGTTTGAACTACTGAATTTGATTTGCAAGCATTACAAAGAGGCCATCAGTTCATTGTCTGGGGAGCTCACAATTCTTGATGAAGCTGTAAGACACGATTTTAATTTTACCAGATATAGATTCGATTACGATCGCATTTTCACCAGTATCGACCAGCAATTACATAAAATCAAATCTAATAAAAATCACGAAACTCCAGAGGGACTTGAAGGCCTACAGGGAGGGGGTGGCTTACCCCAAACCTCCGAGATCCCAAGGCAATTTTTAGCCTCAACTGTTGGGTCCGTTGGTCCTTTGTCAGACATTGATGCCGCTAGGATTAATAGTTCGACATTTGGGAACGAGGTGGATGTTCCTGGTGGTTCAATACAACAGAATCAGACCCGGCATAGTGAATGATTGTCTTCTAGGAATCAACCCTTCGAACCAGCACTAGAAGTTGAGGACCAAAACTTTCAGGAAAATGCCTCAGCTCATCAACCTTCTCCGGGGAGGAGGCAGAGATACAGGACCAGGAGAAGGAATTAGGTTTACCTGCTTTTTCTACAGTATTTCCAGCTACAGACCCATGCCGGATTGTCACCAACACTGGGAAGGACTTTAAGATTTACAACTATTCAGATTTTGTTTTTACCCCACCCTTAGTAGACCTTCTGGCAAAAGGTTTGACATTTGTACCCAGTAGGAGGGCAGATGTGGCCAATACTTTGATCGATTTTAAGCTTTTTATTAGAAAGATTAATTTTCATCTTATTTTTGGCGAACAGGCCATGATACCAAAGGATTTTCAGGTTTCCAGTACATTTAATCCTCCTTTACACCACTCTTTATGTCTTTTTGATCGTTTGTGTGACTTGGACCTACGTCACTTATTGAAATGTAAACGTACTGTCAATTTCAACATCAATAAAGATGAGAAACACCTGTTAGAATTGTTAACCAACTCATCTGTGAGGGTTATGCAGCCCGATAAGGGGGGAGGATTAGTGGTCATGGAAGACGTTGATTACACTAGGAGAATGGAAAATATTTTGGCATCTGAAACCTATAAGGAGGTTTCAAAAAATGAGTTGAATCAGAGTGTGACCAGGGTCTGTTCTTACTTTAATGACATGTTTATCAATGGAGTTATTAATATGGAAGTGTTTAATTATATCTGCACACCTAACCCCAGGATACCTGTCCTGTTTGGTAATCCAAAGATCCACAAGAGTGTGCATGATCCCCCCATGCGCCAACTTGTGAGTGCTAGGGGCAGAGTGACTTATACTGGAGCGAAGGTGGTTGACACAATTTTGAAAAAGTATATGTCCAGCGAGTCTCACATTTCCAAAGATTCCTGGTCATTTCTCGAGAGGGTCAATCGTATCTCCTTCACAGGGGAGGGTAACTTCTTGACAATAGATGTCATAGATTTATACTCTTCCATCCCTCATTCCACAGCGTTAGAATGGATCGAAGCCATTATGACCACCAAACAGGCACCTACCGGGGACATTTTGATGGTGAGGGAGTTATTAGACATCATTTTGACCTGTAATTGTTTCTCCTTCAACCACCGCTGGTTCCACCAATTAATAGGGGTCCCGATGGGGTCTCCCTGTGGGGCCAGTGTTGCCAATTTGGTGATGACATACTGGGAGAGGGAGTTTGTTTTTACCAATCCTATTATCCAGGAAAAAACTCTTCTTTACACAAGATTTCTGGATGATATTTTTATCATCCTACAAGGGGAGAGGGAGGTGGCTGAGAAATTATTGGATGATTTAATGCCTCCACAAATATTTTGAAATTTACATTTAATTTTTCTAAGGAGAGGATCTCTTACTTAGATGTGTAGTTATTGAAGGACACCTCCTCAGGTTGTTTTTTGCCAAAATCCATTGTAAAGCAACTTTTTCAAACAGTTATTTACATTTCGAGAGCAGCCACCCCTTCCACCAGAAGAGGTCTATAGTAAAGGGGCAGTTGGTTAGGGTGGCGAGAATGGTGTCTAAGTTCCGCGACTTCCTTGAAGAATGTGAGTTTATTCGAGGCCTCTTTCTGAATAGGGGATACCCGGAACATCTGATTTCAGAAGTGGTCAGGGAAGTTAGCGGCAAGAGGGAGAATGGGTTCTACACACCAATTTTGGGTAATAGTGTAGCACTCCAGACCCCCGAGCCACCTCAAGTGCAACTCATGTGAATTACCTTTGCAGTTTCATTACAACATTCAACGTTGATGCACGGGATATTTCCTCCATTATTAGGAAAAATTGGAATCTTTTACGTTTATAAATGCAAGGTAACCCACAGTTTGAGAACACGCCCAAGGTGGTGTTCAGGAGGGGGTTGAACCTGAAGGGTATCTTACAGATGAAATCGAATCAAACCCCAGTCAAGGGGATGTACCAATGTAATATGTGTAAACACTGTAGGTTTATTAAGGCAGAGACCTTTTTCAGTATTGGGGAAATCAAATACCCCATTAGGGGCAGATTTAATTGTGCCAGCCCTCATGTGGTATATTTGGCTAGATGCTCTTCATGCCCGGTGTTCTATATAGGAAAAACTGACAGGAAGTTATATGAATGGCTCTATGAACACCTATATGCCATCAAAAAAGAGAAGATGGAGAATGCGCTTGCTAGACATGTCAAGGAGTATCCTGGTCATGAATTTACCTTTTCGGTTATTGATCAGGTAGTTCCTTCCAACAGGGGGGGGGTCCTGACACATTATTGCTAGAGCAAAAGGAATTAATCTGGCAGTTAAAACTGGAAGCGCATCATTATCCAGGCTTAAATGGAATGTTATCCATTATGGAATGTTATCCATTTCTTGCATTTTAAAATTAAGGAGTCTGGATAGGTGACTAATTGTATTTCATGTTTATTTAACAGATTTATTTACTTTAATATGGTTGCTTTGACTCGATTTCATTTTATTTAGTAGGGTTTATATAAATATGATATTTTTTAATGGGTAGTTTAGTAAGTTGAGTCTCTATTGAAGTGGTGTGAGCTTGTTTTGGAATGTACTGGCTTAATTGCTAAGTAGTCAGGTGTTTTAATTAGCTATTTAATGACGTGCATGTAGAAATGGTTTGTTGTTTTTCTGATGAAGTTGGTGTGGAACACTGACGAAAAGCTTACTTGTGTTGTTGAGCTTAAAATAAATTTTATTCTGTCAGCTTCCTAGTACCACTGTGTCCGGATTTGGAGCATTTATTTGGTGTATTCATCAAGGTTGACTGTCTGGCTGGCTTCCTATTCTAGTTTTGTTTTGTTTTTTGTTTGTTTTTGATTATCCAGTTTCCTGTTTTGTTACTGTCTGACAGCCGGGTTGGCTGACTCGTTAGTGTTCTGTAGATCAACATCAGTTTAATTTAGCTGTATAAGTATCCATTCTTCTTGAGTTTTGTAAGACTCTGTATATGTTTTGCTTTTCTTGATCAGTGAGATTCTTTTTTTCCATTGCTTCCATGCATGATCTCCGAGTCTGATTTGCTGTGCTAGTTCAGGGGGTAAGCCATGGAACTTTTGTAGCTTGAAGTCATTTTGGTTTTAGTGGATGAAATCTGTCCTGTATAGGGATTAGGACATTGAGGGATATTTCCAATATGGAGCCTGGGTTAGTAGCTGAGTATAGGCTGGGGCAAGACATGATCTTATAATGACTTGGTAATTATTCTACAAGTTATGTAATTTTAAATAAGGAAATTATCAGACTGTGGTCACTCGAGCAGTTGAGAAGGATTTGCATGGAGTGTAATTTTTGGGGACTGTTTGTCAGCATTATATTAATTATTGAATGTTTGTTGGTCACTGCATTTATTCTTGTACTGTTATGAACTATTTGGGTAATATTGCAAGTCAGTGCGAGTCTAGTCAGTAATGTTTTAGGAGGCTGAAAAGACCAGGTTGAAACCTCCAAGAATAACTAACTTAGAGAGTGAAAGCAGTATATCAAGGAGGGATTCAATGGGAGAGTGTGGCACGGAGTAGGATCTGCATGAAAGCTTTCAATATTTTGCTGTGATTAAAAAAATGAATTATTGTCTATTTGGGGTTATTATTTCTGGTAAAATTACTTCTATTTATTTTTGCTGTTGAGATGATGATGATGCCATTTTTTTTCTTTACTAGGCTAAGGATGCCAACACCTTAACTGTAGTCCAATTGATTGCCGATGAGCAGTGTGCAGTTTTGGTGTATTTCAAGGCGTATCTAAGAGTCTTTCTTTAAAAATTATTAAATTATCCTTATTAAAGCTTAATTATATTGCCAGCTTGATATTTCCATTTGAGGCCATTTGTTGTTTATGCTGCAATATTTAAGTTAGCAACTATAAATGTAAAGGGTCCTGGGTTGAGATAGGTATCCCCTACTTGTCGCAGTTTGTCACAAAACCAAGTAATAAGAGAATTCCACAGCAAAAGACCACCAACCAACAAAGTATATTGAAAACTGTCTTTAATAGACATGACAAAGATGAAGAAACGAACAGCAATCCAAATAAAATCGAGCGCTTTCGCCTGGTTAATACCAGGCTTTATGGATTTTATGATAAAGCCTGGTATTAACCAGGCGAAAGCGCTCAATTTTATTTGGATTGCTGTTCGTTTCAATATACTTTGTTTGTCGGTGGTCTTTTACTGTGGAATTCTCTTATCCCCTACTTGTAAAAGCAACTGGAAAGGTAGAAGTGGGAATAGTTTGCAATGCTGAAATCTAAGTTAGAAAGGTAGATGGGAAGTGGGGGGTGTACCTTTTTAGGCAAGGTTCAAATGACAAATTCACCACCATAACAGGTACAATCAAGCAAAATCTGAGGGTAATGCTATTCAATGCTAGAAGTCTAAACCTCAAAATGCATTCACTCGAGGCACTCCTTAAAATGGAGAACATCAACATCTGTGCAGTGACTGAGACCTGGTTCAAGGCTCCAAAGACCACACCTGCATTACAAGGCTATGATTCATACCACACTTTTCGCCACCTAACCTGTACCGAAACACTAAAGGCGGAGGTGTGGCCATATTCATTAAGGATATCCACATCTCCAGGCTTGTTGCTAAGCTTAATGCATCTGAGATTATCCAAGTGCAACTAACTCTGGGCAAGACCGCAATCCAAATTGTAACTTGCTACAGATCCCCCACCATGCCCCAGGATTCCCACTCCTCATTTCTTGATACACTGGAAAATATTAGGGTACAACCCAATACCCTAATAATGGGCGATTTCAACTACCCCACCATTAACTGGGAAAACTACTCCTGTACCAACTCTTTTGCTCAACGTTTTCTGGAATTCATAAATTCCAATGCCTTGGATCAACTTATCCACACCCCCACCAGGGGCAGCAATATCCTAGACCTGGTCATTACCAGCATGGGTGACCAGTGTTCCACACCAGAGGTCAATTCCTCATCACTCAGATCCCACCACAAGCTAATCACCCTAGACATCCGCATCCTGCCCCCACCCCCATTAGGGAAACCACCGTAAAAAATTTCTCCAAAGTCAGCTTCACTCTTCTTAAGGCAGAAGTGGCAAACTTCAAGACACCCATGCAGATGGACAATAGAGGTACGACTGCTGAATCCTACACAAATGCACTTTATAAGCACTTACACGAGTGCATGGATCGTGCTATCCCTAACAGAACCAAGATGCTATCCTCCAAAAAAAGGAAGCCAATCTGGTAGGCGCATGCCATAAACATACTTTACAACAGAAGAAAGAAACTGTTGCAAAAAAGAGTAAAATCCTATGAATGGAGAAACTCCCTGGTCAGCCTCAGTAAGAAGGTGAGATCCCTCATAAAATCCTCCAAAGCTAGTTATGAAAACAAAATCACCACTGATTCTAAACACAACCACAAAGCATTCTATAGCTATGTCAAGAATCTCAATGGCAAAACTCATATCTGCTCTGAGTTACAGCACAATGGCACTAAATATACAGAACTAACTGATATTGCCAACATCCTGGCAGATAGGTTCAGTGCTAACGTTACCCCCCTCTCACCCCCTAAAGGGCCCATCTCTATACCGGAAGAATGCAAAGTTCCTGTAATCATGGCTGCACAGGTAAAAACCACACTCTCCAAAGCCAAAAACACAGCATCCATGGGACCTGACAACATCCCAGGATACGTTTTACACAAACTACAGAATGAACTGGCACCCCACCTAAGCACCATGTTCAGTCATAGCCTCATCTCAGGCTTTGTGCCCACTGAATGGAGCACAGCGATGGTTATCCCACTCCACAAAGGGGGAGCCACCACGGACACTGGGAACTACCGCCCCATTAGCCTAACTAGCCTTGTCTGCAAGGCCATGGAACGTATCATCATGGAACTTATAAACAAATACATTAGTAATCTCCAAACTCTGGACCCCACCCAGTTCGGGATTGTAAAAGGCAGATCATGTCTCCTAAACCTGATAGACTTCTTTGAAGCAGTCACCAAAGTTGTAGACGAGGGTAAGGTGGTTCACACAGCCTATCTAGATCTCACAAAGGCTTTTGACACCATCCTCCACTCTGGAATTATAGATAAAGTCACTACACTAGGTATAAATCCCATTGTTACAAGATGGGTTGCCAACTGGCTCACTGACAGAACCCACACTGTGAAAGTAGCAGACTCCAAATCTGACTTCAGACCTGTGACAAGTGGAGTACCACAGGGTTCAGTCCTGGGTCCTCTCCTGTTTGGTATCTACTTTTCTGAAGTACAAGCTAACACAGAAGGCCTTTGGCTAACAAAGTTTGCAGATGACTGCAAAATAGGAGCCATAATCGAAACTCCTAAAGATGTGGACATCCTACAAAAGGGCCTCACTGAGACAAATGCATGATGTCAAAGCCATGGTCTCAAGCTCAATGCCAAAAAGTGCACTGTCATCCCCTTTGGTAAAAACTCTGTACCCATGAGCTACCACATAGGTGCTAGTCTACTTAATACCGAAAATGTGATGAGACCTTGGGACACAGGTGGATAGTAGTCTCTCCTTTGATAATCACATCATCACAGTAGTCAGGAAATCCTTCTACGTGGCACACCCCATCACAAAAGGTTTCTCATCCAGGAAAAAAGAGGTCATTGTTCCCCTCTACTCGTCACTCATTAGACCCATTATAGAGTACAACGCCCCTTTTGGTATGTACCTCACAAGACATCTACAACAACTGGAAAGACCGCAGAAATACCTCACAAAGAGGATTACTGGCCTCAAACAGATGCCCTACGCAGACCGTCTCAAAAAACTACAGCTTTACTCCGTCGCATATCACCTACTCAGAGTCAGTCTCTGCTTAACATACAAAGCTATGTCAAACCCAGAGCTGTTGGACATGCTCCACTTAAAGAAATCCCAATCCCTCTGAGCTACATGCTCGAGGGACCTAAACCTTGTCACCACAATAAACAGAACATGCTGGAGGGATAGATTCCTGTCCCAGAGACTTCCCATACTCTGGAACAAACTACCTACCTATATCAAACAAAGCTCCTCATTAGCACTCTTCAAGAAAACTCTTGATGATTGGATGGGAAATAGGAAATTCACCCCGGGGATCACCTCTGTGGCTCTGCTCGACAGGGGCACAGGAAAATAATTTTCTTGTGTGATGAAAGCCAGGGTACCTTTTTGGCTAGGCTTATATAGGCCCTAGGGCCAATAGCCTAGTACCTACCTATGAACCTATGAACCTAAGAAGTCTCTGAAGAATTTTGTAGATCACTGATGGCTTAGATGCATGGTGTTCACTAGACTAGAATATTGGGGTTTTATTATGCTGAAATATCATAGATGGCTGAGTTTATACTAGTGGGATACTTATAAGAAGGTGGTGTGATTGGATATTAAGTAGAATTAGGAGAAACTGTAGCAGATTTTTTTTTTGCTTCAGTAGCTGAACACACGCAACCTTTGGTTACACAAAAAGAAAAAAAGAAGCTTAAACTGAAGAACATTTGGGCTACAACAAGTTTAGAATCAGGAGAGTACTGTTTTATTTATTTTATCTTTATGTTACGTATGCATTTATATTTGTTTGCTTGTTCGGTTATTTCATGACCTTGTGCTTCACTGCCTCCAATGTCATGCTCACTGCCATGTAGTGATGTTATGAACATCCCCGCACACAATGTCAGCCAGCTGCAGCACTCACTCAGAAGCCATTGTTTTACCAGCATTTCACATCACCAGGAATGTGTCTTTACCTTGGAAAGAAATCCTTTGCTCCCAGAATGGAAAAGCCAGCAAAACCACTAATTCTCATCCTACCTTCCCCTGCTCTTCCAGCTCCTGCGAGGCTATTAGACTTTGTGTCATCTGGGTCATAGTAAGGGTTCAGTCCGTCTATGTCATGGAACCACTTTTGTGTCTCTAACATAATGGCAAGAAAGAAGGACACAGGGTTTTGTAAAAATGCAAATTACTTTGTGCAAAATATAGAAAGATTTATAGGCAATATTTTAGTCAAGTGGCAAATCAAGTTTTAGAATGTTGGTCTCACCAGATCTATGTACTGCATGGAACTTCTTCTTTCAGCTTTTTTCCAGGTTAAAGGTTGCCACAGCTGATCACCTGTCCGCTCATGATTGGCAGTGGAGTTTTACAGTGTTGAGTTGCCAGCCTGGCACCCAACCTTCCACAGAAGGCACACACATGCACACACTCACACCTTTGGCAAATTTAGAGTGTCCAATCCACCTACAGCATGTCTTTAGGATGTGGGAGGAAACGGGAGCACCCATAGGAAACCCACACGACCACAGGGAGGACATGCAGACTTCGTACAAAAGGCACCCCAGCCGAGGATCGAACTAGAGAACCTCTTGCTGTGAGGCGGCAACACTAACCGCTGCACCACAGCGGCCGCCCTTATGTACTGTATGGAACTAAAATGAGCAAATCATTAATTTTTGTTTCTGGCAAAAGGAATGATCAGATTAAAATTGCTCTGCTAGACAAGAACATTTTAGGCTGGGTGTGGCTTAGATAGAAACAACTGAAAATAAAATCCACGACAAATCTGATACTAAAGGATGAAAATAATTTATTAGATCAACACACTCTTAAGCGCTTTCGTCCTCTTAGAGAGACTTCATCAGATAAAAACTTTTCACAGTCGCATCTTATTACATACCCACACATTAATCCAATCCAATAATTAAAATCCATGCATAATGGATGTTGAATAAAACCTTAAAGAGCCCTTACCTAAAATGTTCTACCAATACAGTACATATGAATCCACAAAACATAAGTTTTTGAAAGTGCTTTATACTATTAACTGATTCAGAAGGAGTCTTAACAATCCATATAACTATATCAGTAATAAAACCAAAACCTTTTTTAATTTCACTGTCATAATAATGTCTGCTTTTTCTTTTAAAATTGGTTTTATAGAAATGTGATCATTAAGACCAGGAGGGAGCATGGCATTGAGCCTTAACTGCCACACCAACTCTCTTTTCAACAATAATCCTTGCCAGTTACCACCTCTAGGGTTTATTTTTATATTTTCCAGTATACCAAAACTAAATCTCCTGAATTTGCTACATATGGAAAAATGTTTATATACAGCACTTGTTTCTTTCTTGTTACTTATGTCATATAAATGTTCATATATCCTAACTTTCAATGCTGTCTCAGTTTTTCCAATGTACAAAGCAGGACAATCCTCACACTTAGCTAAATAAACTATTTTATTAGTAGCACAGTTACCTTTTTTAATAATCACCTTACCTTTTAACATATTATCCAAAATAACGCTTTTCTCCTTGGTGATGTAAACACATTGTTTACAACTACAACATGGCACTGTCCCCTTGTTTAAATGTGTGATGACATTCCTTCAAATAGTTGTTTAAAACTTTCCCTGTCTTATAAGTGAAGACAGGTTTGTGAATCAATAATTCATGCATCACCTTACTCACCCTAAAAATATTCCAGTTCCTCTCTACAGTTCCACTAATGCCACTAGTATACTGATTATATTCTACAACTTATGCCTTTTCATACTTGGTTACTCCAAAAGCTTATTTTAAAATGCCTGTATAACTCTAAGTTAAATCTAGCTACATTCAGTGATTTACCTACCTTACAAGCACTGAATACAGATATCTTGAGATTTGGTTCATCTCCCCATGTCCCCACACTCCTATAACACTGCTCAGATTTCTCAAACCTGAGTAGGAGATAGCTGCTGGACATTGCTACCCCTTCCACTGAGGTGTCAAGCCGAGCCTCACTGAGATCATCAGTCACCAGATCTCCCTCAGACTCCTCCTACAATCCTCTGCAAATACTCAACACAAGGGCCTCCCTATCATGGTAAGGTTGCATCATGTTAACATGGTACAATTTGTGCTCCTGCTGCCTGCCTAGCATTTCAACCATGTAGTTAACATCACTTACCTTTCTTACCACCTTGTAGGGTCTCTCCCAAGCTGCTTGCAGCTTGTTGTGTCTGACAGGAATGAGAACCATTACCTGCTGCCCCACAGCATACTCTCTAGCTTAAGCATTCCTGTCATACCATACCTTTTTCAGTTGTTGGGCTTCTGCCAGGTTCTCCTGGGCCAAGTCCATGAGTTCCCTGAGCCTTGTCCTGAGGTTTAGGATATATGCCACAACAGACTCTGTGAGATTCACACTCACCTTCCCATTCATCATGAATTAAATCTAGAGGTCCCCTCACACTATGTCCATACAGCAACTCAAAGGGTGACAAACCTGTGGATTCCTGAGGAACCTCTATTTAAGCAAACAACAGATGGGGGAAATATTTGTCCCATTCCCTCTTAAAATGGTCTTCAAATGCCTGTAGCATGGACTTGATTATAGAGTTTAACTCTCAACATGACCATTAGTCTGGGGATGGTAGGGGGTGGTCTTCAGGTGCTTCACCCCACTGTACTTCCACAGATAACCCAGCAGGTCTGACATGAAATTGGCACCTCTGTCAGTCAGCATTTCTTTTGGAAAACCTACCCTGCTGAAAATCTCTAACAAAGCATTTGCCACCTTTTCTGCCTCAATGGAGGACAAAGCCACTGCCTCAGGGTATCTTGTAGCATAATCTACCACCACTAGGATATACTTTTTCCCTGTGGAACTTGGGGTACTCAGAGGCCCCACAATATCCATAGCTAACCTCTGAAATGGCTCCTCAATCACAGGCAAAGGCATCAAAGGAGCTCTCACCTTGTCTCCTGCCTTGCTTACTTTTTAGCACTGTTCACAGGTCTTGCAGCACCCTGCTACATCTTTGGCAATTCCAGGCCAATAGAAGTTCTGCATAGTATGTCTCTTTGTACGTTTTATGCCCATATGACTTGCAAAGGGAATATCATGGGCTATAGCTAGAAGTGCCAGACGGTAGTCTCTAGGCACTACCAACTGCTGTTTTCTCTCACCCTGTAGCTCTCCCTTAGGGTTCCACTCTCTATACAGCAACCCTTTGTCCCAGTATACAGATTCCCCCTTCCCCTGAGAATCAGGTGCCTCACTAGCTACCTGCCTCAGGCCTTGCAATGTAGGGTCTGAGAGCTGAGCCTCTCTCAACTCTCTCTTGGTAACCCTTCCCAGCTCCCCTTCCACAGGACGTCTGGCATCTTCTGACAGTGGTGCCTCACTGTCAGCCTGGGTACTATTACTCACCTCTACCTTCACAGTCACTCTGTCCAAGGGAATATCAGTACTCACCAGAAGCTCTGGCTAACCTTTAGTCTCACTACTACAGGGCAGCTCCCTCCATGAAGTAACCACCTCACCAGTCCTGGCTGCAAGTATGCGGTCTGTCTGGGTCTCTCCCAGGCTACCAGACCCACATGCTTGTCTTGAAGCCTGACTGCTTGTAACTGCATAAACACATGGTACTGCCTCATCAAAATACTTCCCTATCAGGATATCTGCAGGTTGGTAGTTCGGTACCCCTGTTGTCTCAAGACAACCTACTATTGGCATTCTGTCTTTCCCACTTACTGGCTCTCCACCTTTTGTTCCTCACCTTGGCTCCGTGGACATCTGTATGCCACATGGCCCCACTGGTTGCATTCAAAACATTTAACCCTAGGTCCTGGACATGTACCTGGAATAGTGGCTTCACCTGCTACTTGCAAATTCTGTTGGGGCAGTCTGGGCTGCCCACCATGGGTTTCTTTAGACCCTTTAGCAGTACCGGGGGTCCTTTTCCTGTGCAGGGATGCCCTGCTGGCTAGGTATAGGTCTCCCTTCTTCCCCAACTCCTCTGAAGTAGCAAATTGTCTATCAGCTAACCAAATTCTCATGTCCTCACGCAAAGTGCTAAGGGCTTGTTCCCTCACCAAAAGGTCTGCCAGCCCTTCAGAAGTGGTGATCTGACATCCACTCACCCACCTATGAAAATAAGTGCTCAGTTCAGCAACATATTCACACACACTTTCATCTGCCTTGCGTCTATGCTCACAAAACTTTTTTCTATAAGTTTCAGGTGTTAACTTAAAAAATTCTAACAAACAGTTCTTAACAGCAGCATAATTAAAACAGTCAATGTCAGACATTTTGGGCAAAATAGTTACAGCTTTACCATGGAGTAAGGGGGGTCAGGAACCATACCTAGAGCCTTTGGTCAACATCATACTGTTTACATACCCTCTCAAACATATGAATGAAACTATCAAAATTATCTCCCTCTGTAAACTGCGGAAGAAATTTACTGACCTTTTGTGCTTCTGGGGTCCAGTTACTCCCTTCCCCATTACCTCCATGAATCTGGTGAAGAGTCAGCATCTCCTTCTCATGCTGCCTCTGCTGCTCCTTTTCCAAAGCTTCCATTTCCAAACGCCTGGCCTCCAACTCATCTCTTTAGCTCCAGATGTATTTTTAAGTCCTATGCAAAAGGTTGAGCTGTCCATTCCCTGAGTGTTGTACATCTCCACGGCCAGTCTGATCATCCTCCTGGTTGGTGTTTTCTGAAGCAGCTGTGACCAAAGCTGCAACCATGCCTACATTACTCAGGTTTCCCTGCACCAGTCCTTTAGCCTGACACATCTTAGCCAACTGGCTCCTTGTCAACTTTCCATACTCCTCGGTTGACATGATTGCCTGCTCCCCCTGACTAACTAAGCTCACAAAAGAAATAAAACAATTGTGATCTGAACTCTGAATATTCACTGTATGGTTGATTTAGAGTAAAAAAAAACACCTTCAGTGATCACTGTACACAAGCTACAGGAATTCACTATCCACACCACTACAAGCCAATTAGTATGTGCCAACCAATTAAAATGTGGTGTGGATATCCCAGCACTGCCAAACAATTAATGTTTGATGCCTGTGCACTGGACCAGCAATCAAGGAGCCTCAATCCTCACCACTAACATCAGTGCGGGGCATCCACATTGGGAAGGATAACAAATGCACAGACAGTAAAGTACAATTTCCCTTAAGAGCACACAGACATCACAGTCAATCTGGGGCTGGTTTCTCCCTTTTTCTCCAGATCCTCAATAAGACTTCCCACTAGCACAGCTATAGGGTCCAGATCTCAGCCTAGTGGCTAAAACCTCCAGCATCCTCTCTGTCGAACCAGTGCTTTGTGTCCCTGCCCAAGTAGCTGACACACACACACTTTGAGATGTGAGTTATATACAAACACACAGACACTCCTGGGGAAGGCTGGCACAGGTTCTCCAGCTATGCCCCTTCTGCCCAGACTATACGGTAGTACCACTTGCCACCAACCACTAATATCAGCTACTAATAAGGCCCTTATTAAAGGGTGTCCAATTATTACTGTGCAATATTATTATCCAAATAGTAAGTGTGATGAACAGCAAGGCTAATTTGGGGTGGCTTGGACAGTATCACTATATACATGCAATATACTCTAGAGCTTAAATTATCCCTACATAAAAAAGTCACAGTTGAAGGGTTTAAAAATATTTAATAATAAATAATAAAAACACAAGATAATACTACTCTTGAGATCACAGAGAAATGCTTAAAATAATACAGTAGAAAAGTTCTGACATCAATACAGAAAACAACTAGTCTAATCTTCCTACTTCCTAGCTATTTCTAAGAGCAACCACAGTTCCAAAAATAAACTTACATATAGAATCAGGCAGTGCTGGTAATGTTGTTATTTCTGAAAACAAATGCAAAATGCTCTGAGTTTCTCTGTCCTTAAATTGATAACACATCCTGCTGACTCATTCTAGATTACATCATTCTTAACAATTCTCTGGTTTCCCAGGCTAACAGAAACTCTACATTTACATTGCTTAGATCTTGCACCTGGTCAGGAAACCATAGTAATTAAAGACATTATATATGTAAAATCTAGCAATTAACTCTGATCTCAAAACAATAGAAAGAATCTGCTGGTTTACACATCATGGCTCCGAGTTTGAGATCAAACATTTATACAAGGCTTGACTTATCAGCTTTCCTCCAGCAGAGTACAATGTGTTTACATTTTTGAAGTTCAACATCCAATACAATTTTCTTATTTAAGAGAACAAGCCTGTGGTTTATATTAATGCTTACAAATGACAGAATTATCTACAAAATTCTATCTAGCAAGACTGGCAGCCTTCACATATCTTCACAGAGATATTCACCCAAATCCTGGCCCAGCCTCAACTGCCGCGCCTAGCTCCCACAATAACCTTACCAATACTTCTCTGTCAAATAGATCCCCCAACTCATTCCTAGCATGCCATCTAACCATTAGAAGCTTAAATAATAAAATTCACAACCTGCACACCCTCTTAGCAGTTCATTCCCAAGACATATTATGTCTTACTGAAAAATGTCTAAAACCTGCAACTAAAGATAATGAGGTAATACCCCCAGGGTATCAAATACTTAGATTAGACAATGTCAATAGGAAAGCTGGTGGGGTTGTGGTACTCTACAAATCTAACCTAACAGTTACAGCAGATACACAACCACCACCCCAAGTTAATAACAATGAAACTCTCATTACCAAACTTCAAATTAACAAAAACAAATGTAGATACACTGTCTGTGTCTACGTTCCACCAGGTAAAAATGTTGGCACACTAGAAGATATCCTGCAATGGTTATCTAGTAACTACCCCCAAGAAACCATTGTTCTTGGAGATTTTAACATTGACATTAGTTCCTGCTCCTCTGAATCTCCTACTAACCACAATAATATATATGTGGTTTCACAGGTGATGTCCACACCCACCAGGCTCAATAAATCCAATAACAAAGCAAGTACCCTAGACTGGATACTTATCAATGGCCATACCCAGATGTACAAGTCCAGGACTCTGCCCTATGACCAAAGTGACCCCTTCCTCACCTATATAATTAAGCTTAAAGCTGATAACCTCCAATTATCCACATACAATAAGAACCAATAAAAACTTTAACCTTAGCAACTTCCAAAATAAGCTCAGGGCATGCAACTGGTCTCTCCTAAAATAACGTCCACTGGATGATGCAGTGGAATACTTCAGTACTAAATTACTTTACCATCCACAACTCTCATACCCCTACCCGCTCCATCAGAACCAAAACAAAAACAGCACCTTGGCTTTCAAATGACACAAAATCTAAAATCATACTTAGGAATAAAGCATTGGCCACTTGGCGTGCCACAAAAGACCCACAAGACCAACTTAGATATAGACAATTAAGGAACAATACCAAAAAGCTATTATCCTTGACAAGAAAAACTTCTATTACCATCTGCAACAGAAAAAAACATAACAAACCCCAAAAGTTCTGGGCCAGTATAAACAAGCTCCTTCACCCAGGCCATACTTCTACTCCCACCCCTTTAGCTTATACCCACAAATCGGTAGACATTGCAAATACCTTCAATAGCCTCTTCACAGAAACTATCCAATCCCTGGCCAGCCAACACACTCCCACCTGCTCTATCTTAAATAATGATACACCCAACACCCACCCTTCTTTAGCTTTCAACCTGTTCCTACCACACTAATCTGAAGTTTTATCAAGAAATTAAAGCCTACCACTCTAGCTGCTGACCTCCTCCCTGCAGAGTATTTGCAAAAAGCTGCTGATGTCATAGACTACCCTATCTCAGTCTTGATCAATAGAACCTTATCTGAAGCTTCTATTCCCTCAATTTAGAAAACATCCCGTGTTATACCTTTACATAAAGGAGGCAGCTCCATAGAACTATCAAACTTCAGATCCATAGCCATTCTATCTCAACTAGCTAAAATTATGAATAAATGTGCCCATAAACAACTTCTGCACCACCTCATTCAAGGTAAGCTGCTGGCTGACTCTCAGCATGGCTTTAGGCCATTCCACAGTACCACCTCAGCTCTTCTCTCTTTCTCTAATGTCATTAACCACAACCGTAATAACAAACTACTCTCCTCTGCACTCTTTCTTGATCTAGCCAAGGCTTTTGATATGGTTAACCATCAGCTATGCATCCATACCCTGAAAGCCTTCTCCTTAGACTACCACTCTCTCCAATGGTTTCAATCCTACCTATTTGGACGTCAACAGGATAATCTATCATCCTGCCTACCCAACACCTTAGGAGTCCCACAGGGCTCTATACTAGGACCTCTTCTGTTCTCCATCTTTATTAATGACCTCTACACCGTTATCCCTAAAGCAACATGTATTCAATATGCAGACGACTCCACATTGATCTGCTAAGCCACCTCACAAGCAGATCTACTAACTTTAACCCAGAGTACTTTCAACACTGTTGAAAATTGGCTCACTAATCGCCATCTGATATTAAACCCTAAAAAAACTAAATTGCTCCTTTTCACACTCACAGGTCCAATCATCCAACCATTACCATAAAATCTAGTAATGGGACCAATATCTCTCCTTAAGCCCAAACCAAACTCTTGGGAGTTACAGTAGACAATAATCTAACATTCGATGCATGTCAATCAAACCATCAAAAGCATAAACAAAAACGTTGGATCCCTCTACAAGCTCACGTGAGCTTCCTCACTCCTCTTGCAAGAACTGCTATTGCCCATTCTCATCTCCTATCCACCCTCCTTTATGCCTCCCCACTACTCACAGACCTGCACAAAACAGAAGTTAACAGACTATCCTGCTGTTACAACCACATCGCTAGATTTGCCACTGGTTTAGCCTATAGGACACACCACTGCCACAACCTAAATCTAGGGTGGTTTGAACTACCTTCCCTACTACAGTTTAACCAGCTCATAAAGCACTCTGCCACCCTGATAATACACCATCACTCAAAAATATTGTCAACCCATATAGTAACCTCAGACAACTTCTCTCAACCAGTAGATTAATGGTCCATACATTCAAATCCAACAACTTGGCTGGTGATGCCTTGTTTGCCAACTTGGTCAGCAAAACCTGGACTCCCTGCTGACCTTACTCTAGAATCCTTACTCACTTATACTACTCAAAGTAAGTCTGAAAAAATACTTTAAACCACACTGGCTATCCCCATGCTCTAATCCTGACTAGCATCATCTCAACGACTCTAGCACTATACCACAATTGTATTATGCACACTAAATGTGCTAATGTAGAATTTCATATTTCTGTCATCTATCTTGTGTCCCAGACTTGTATAGTGCTCATTTCTGATTTAAAATTTGTATAAACAGTGTGTCTTATGTATTGTATAACTCTGTCTGACTGTTGTTTTATACATATCACATTCCTGTGTGGAGCTTTTCTCCCTGGTCCTCCACTGAAAATGGACATGTATCCAGTCAAACCATCCTGGTCAACAAATGTAAAATAAATAAAATAAAATAAAATAAATAAATAAATAGTCTGGAAGACATCCCTTGGTTTCTCCGAACCTGCCCCTAATAAAGGCTGCTATTTTACCCCCCATCCTTGATACACTTCATTAATGTGATGATCCACCATAATTTTAGGGTAGCCCCTAGCTACCAGCATTTCCTTTAATTTCACTAGTTCTTCCCATAGGTTTTCATGGACTGAGGTCATTCTAGCCATATGAATAGCTTGCCCTTTTACCAGACTCTTCTTCTGAAAATGTGGGTGGTTGCTCGAATAATGCAAATAAGCATTACGAAAAGTTTTCTTACTAAAAATACTCTGTTTAAACCAACTAGCTGTATGAGAGATGGTAGTATCTTAATTACTAATCCTATCCCTACTCCAAGTATGTGTGAACTTAAAATAGTTGGAACAACTACTCAAATAGTCTGTGATTGGGTATCTCTAATCCTATCCCTACTCCAAGTATGTGTGAACTTAAAATAGTTGGAACAACTACTCAAATAGTCTGTGATTGGGTATCTCCTCCTAGCTACCATCCCAAAAACATGCTCTGTCTCATAGCGGTGTTAACTGATAAGTGGGTGAAAGAGATTGCGTTCAGCATTCCACATCTCATTAAGGATTCCTGGGGTGTTTGGGGGTAAACTTAAACCAAATTTATGGAAAAAAGAGTTTTTTTAACCGTTGACATAGTAGATCTGTTTTCCGTTATACCCAGGGAGGAAGGTGTAGATGATTTTCAAGAAAAATTGCATCAGTTTTCCTCACCATCAAATGAACTTATTTTCATCACAGTCGAATTTATGGAACTGGTACTGGAAAACAATTTTATACATTTTGAATGGGAATAGTACAAACAAATTAAGGGAGTAGCAATGGGTGCAGCCTGTGGCCCAGCTTTTGCCAGCATAGTTATGTTAGGCTGGGAGAGGGAGCATGTTTTTGCTAGTCCCTTTGCAAAACATTTAGATCTGTATGTCAGGTTTTTGGATGACATATTTATTTTGTGGGACAGTAGTGAGGAGGAGATACCCAAGTTCCTAGACTATTTGAGTAGTAGTTCCAACTATTTTAAGTTAACACATACTTGGTAGGGATAGGATTAGTTATTTAGCTACTATCATCTCTCATACAGCTAATGGGTTTAAATCAGATATTTTTAGTAAGAAAACTTTTTGTAATGCCTATTTGCATTATATGAGCAACCACCCACATTTTCAGAAGAAAAGTCTGGTAAAAGGGCAAGCTATTCATATAGCTAGAATGACATCAGTCCATGTAGACACATGGGAAGAACTTGTGAAATTAAAGGAAATGCTGGTAGCTAGGGGCTACCCTGAAATTATGGTGGGTCTTCACATTAATGAAGTGTATCAAGGATGGGGGGGGTAAAATATCAGCCTTTATTAGGGGCAGGTTTGGAGAAACCAAGGGAAGTCTCCCGGAAAACCAAGTATGAAAAGGCATTAGTTGTAGAATATAATCAGTATACTAGTGACATTAGGGAAACTGTAGAGAGAAACTGGAATACTTTTAGGGTGAGTAAGGAGATGCATGAATTATTGGGGCACAAACCTGTCTTCACTTATAAGATGGGGAAAGGTTTAAACAACTAGATGAAGGAATGACACATCACACACACTTAAACAAGGGGACAGTGCCATGTGGTAGTTGTGAACAATGTGTTTACATCACCAAGGACAAAAGTGTTCTATAGGATAATATGTTAAAAAAGTAAGGTGAGTTTTAAAAAAGTAACTGTGCTACTAATAGGATAGTTTATTTAGCTAAGTGTGAGGATTGCCCTGATTTGTACATTGGAAAAACTGAGACAGCACTGAAAGTTAGGATATATGAACATTTATATGACATAAGTAACAAGAAAGGAACAAGTGCTTTATATAAACATTCTTCCATATGTAGTAAATTCAGGAGATTTAGTTTTGGTATACTGGAAAATATAAAAATAAACCCTAGAGGTGGTAACTGGCAAAGATTATTGTTGAAAAGAGAGTTGGTGTGGCAGTTAAGACTCAATGCCATGCTCCCTCCTGGTCTCAATGATCACATTTCTATAAAACCAATTTTAAAAGAAAAAGCAAACATATTATGACAGTGAAATTAAAAAAGTATTTTTGGTTTTATTACTAATATAGTTATATGGATTTTGAAGACACATTCTGAATTAGTTAATAGTATAAAGCACTTTCAAAAACTTTTTATGTTTTCTGGATTCATATGGACTGTATTGGTAGAACATTTTAGGTAAGGGATCTTTAAGGTTTTATTCAACACCCACTATGCATGGGTTTTAATTATTGGATTGGATTAATGTGTGGGTATATAATAAGATGCGACTGTGAAAAGTTTTTATCTGATAAAGTCTCTCAAAGGGGATGAAAGCACTTATGAGTGTGTCAGTCTAATAAATTATTTTCATCCTTTAGTATCAGATTTCTTGTGGATTTTATTTGTAGTTGTTATTTTATTGCTACTCTGTTTTTGTTGTATTGGATTTTTGTTGTAGAAACAATTGAAACTAGGCTGAGGAGTGTTCCGTGTTTTTATTTATTTAATTGCACTATAAATGTGTTTTTAATGAAAGTTATACAACCATGCCTTGGCCAAATAAGGATATACAAAGTTTATACTGATAATGCTAATTAAACTATAGTTATAACTGGCATGTGTAGCATGCCAAGAAGGCAGGTGTGTGTATCTTTAGTATAGTAAGGATACATTTCTCTAATACAGATTTTCTGGTTTTACTTTAAAAAAGGGTGGGTGTCACTATAAGTTAATTTGATTTACTTGTATAGAATAGCTATTAAGATGTTAGTGTGATAATCAGAGTTGTGGACACTCCAAACACACAATGATATACTTGATGTGAGCTACCTGTAAGACTTAGGCACCAACTATGTCAATTACCTTGAGTGATGGGGATCAGGCAAACCTCTTCTGTGTTCTAAACAGCAAGGTGTGGATTTTAGCGGTATTCACCATTTATCCTTTTGGCAAGAAACCAATTCTAAATTAAATTTTACATATACCTCAGGCTTTATGTCTGAAATACTGCAGCTTTTTGATAGCATTACTAAATCATCAGCAAAATGAGTGTCAGAGGAAGAAGCTGACTGAAGAGAATTTATTAAAAGTCACAAGACAAGTGGTTCCAAAACGGAATCTTACAGGACACTTGTCATTACTGAATCTACTTTAGGGCAATAATGGTTAAACAAATCTTTAATCATCCTATCAGTTAGATAGTTCTTAAACTACTTCATATGGAAATTAGTAAATCTTGGGATACACAAAGCATTCAGCAATACTGAATGATCCCCAAGTCAAAGGCAAGCCCCAGATCAACACAGTGGGTCTATTTGTTGAAATTACCCTATACTGGCACATAATGAGTCTGAGATATACCATCATCCATGTATCTGTCTATCTCTCTGTTTTACATTTGTTAACCAGAAGAGTGGGCTGGACACAAGAACTTGTTGGCGGGATAGATTTGTGTCCCAATGACTCCCATCTGTGGAATAGACTTCCTCTCCATGTCAAGAAGAGTACCTCACTAGCCCTCTTTAAGAGAAACCTGTACGACTGGATGGGAAATGGAAAATATACCACTGGGATCCCACCTGTGTCCCTGCTAGACAGGGAAAACAGGTGCTGACTTTGTTTGAACATGGCTGAAATTCTTGGCTAGGCTTACGAGGGCCTCCGGGCCAATAGCCTAGTATCGTCCTATGAACCTGGGCTACACAGCAGAAAATGAAACACAGTAGCAATGACATTGACAGTGTCTGATTTGGTGGCATAGAGGGATAAGGCCATGACTATGGCCCAAGTGGCCCAAGTTTGATTACAGGCTTGACACCACAGGCAGGGAGGATGGATGGGCTTATGTTCTAAGCATAATGTAAAACGGTTCTTATTTCAAGCATGTTTTCAGTATTTTGTTAATGGCTCATGAAGGAAGTATGTAGTACTGGGAATAAGGTCAAGGTTCACTTGTGAAAAATGTCTCATTTCAAGGTAATGATCAGCATAATTTATGGTTTTAAATTTAAAACATGTAAAATCAAGATGGAAATGGGAACTTCTTATGGTAACTTGATATGCCTCTTGTTTTGATGCATTTTTGTAAGTTGGGCCCAATCCATGTCAAGGTGGTTCAGGAAAAGTGGATCTGCAGCCCTGATATTATTGTTCCTTTAGGTACATATGCATATGTTTAGATTTCATAACATAAGGTTAATCAGTATTCACACAATGAGATATCCACCCTTCAGAGAATTAAAGTTATGATACATTATCACAGTGAGAAGTTACATTTCAAGTAATACAAGATACCAGAATGGAGCAGCACAAAATAAGAAAGAAAGACATAGAAAAAGGTATGTGTAGTCTTGAAACAATTTCAGAAGAGTAAGACTACGAAAATTGTGGTTAGCTAGGAATGCAGATAATTATTATTTTGCTTTCTTGTTTGGGCCTGTGTTGTTTTTCTATATGGGCATTATGTGAGTTGGGGGTTGGTATAATGGTTAAAGTGTTTACCTCACAGTCAGAAGGTACAGGGTTTGATTCTTATTTTTGAAAGGGATATTGGCTATGCTTAAAATGGCCCACAAGGGCAGCCAGCCTAATACTTACCTATAAACCTGTATGCCAAAGGATTAACAAACTGTAAAGGTCAAACACATATGATACATTCAGTTGACGTCTTTGCCCTTAAAATAAGCGCAGGTAAGGAAAACATGCAATTTAATATTTAATATTGAGATGGCAGTCTATTTAAAGCTAAGAGGAGTACACATTGATGAAATGGAGTGTAGTGCCGTGGATCTTCTCTGTCAGTTTCCATGCAAAATACAGAAGAAACAGTAGGTCTTCATATGCTGAATAACGTCAAAGAAAAGAAACTATTATAAAAACTTAGTATTTGAATATATCTATATCTATCTATATATAGGGAGAGCTGTTCATGTTACTAAAGTGTAAATGTCAAACTGTTGAACCAACAGTAATCTTTACAGTGGTTATATTCGATAGATTCCAGGTCTTAAACTGGATTTTATGCCACAATAATCACAGTAAAGATATGTGTTGAGTGAGATAGGGGAGACATGGCTCCTAAGGTTACTCAAAGCAGTATGGAGAGAAAGGTGTATCTGAGATGACTGGAAAATAAGCATACTAGTGCCAGAGGTCAAGAACAAAGGGGACATTCAGAGCTGTGGACAGTATAGGTTCATAGGTAGGTACTAGGCTATCTGCCCGAAGGCATTAATAAGCCTAGCCAGAATGTGTTGGCTTTCGCCACCCCCTTAGATTAGATCCCTGTGCCTCTGTCCAGCAGAGCCACAGAAGTGATCCCCGGGGTAAACTTTCTGTTTCCCATCCACTCGTCAAGGTTTCTCTTGAAGAGTGCTAATGAGGAGCTCTGCCTAATGTAGACTGGAAATTTGTTCCAAAGCATGGGAAGTCTCTGGGACAGGAATCTATCCCTCCAGCACGTCCTGTTTATTGCTGTGGTGAGGTTTAGATCCCTAGAGCATGTGGTTTGAAGGGATAAGGTTTTCTTTAGGTGGAGCATGTCCATCAATTCTGGTTTGGACATGGCCTTGTATGTCAGGCAGAGATTACCTCTGAGCAGGCGGTATGCAACCAAGTACAGCTGGAGTTTCTTCAGTCGAGCGGCATAGGGTACCTGTTTGAGGCCAGTGATCCTCTTGGTGAGTTGTACTCTATGATGGGTCTGATGAGTGATGAATAGAGGGGCACAATGACCTCTTTTGATATGGATGCAAACCCTTTTGTGATTAGGTGGGCCACATAGAAGGATTTTCTAACCACTTTGGCAATGTGATTATCAAAGAAGAGATTACTATCTACTTGGGTCCCCAGATCCCTTATTACGTTTTCCTTATTTAGGGGACTACCACCTATGTGGTAGTTTGTGGGTTCTTTGTTATTTCCAAAGGGAATAACTATGCACTTTTTGGCATTTAGCTTGAGGCCATGATTTTGACACCAGGTATCCGTCTCAGTGAGACCCTTTTGGAGGATGTCTGTGTCAGCCGGTGAGTCAATTATAGCCCCTAGTTTGCAGTCGTCTGCAAACTTGGTCAGCCATAGTCCTCCTGTGCTTGTCTGTACCTCTGAGAAGTATATGTCGAACAGGAGGGGTCCTAGGACTGAGCCCTGGGGAACACCACTTGTAACCGGTTTAGAGTCAGACCTAGCTCCCGCAACTCTCACCATGTGGGTTCTGTCCGTGAGCCAACTGGCAACCCATCTTGTGACACAGGGGTTTATGTTCAGGCTTGTGAGCTTGTCTATAATACCAGAATGGGGAATGGTGTCAAAGGTCTTTGCGAGGTCTAGGTAGGCTGTGTGTACCACCTTTCTCTCGTCTATAGCCTTGCTAACTGTCTCAAAGAAGTCTACCAGGTTTAGGAGGCATGATCTGCCCTTAACAAAGCCAAACTGGATAGAGTCCAGAGTTTGGATGTTCCCAATGTCTCTGTTAATGAGTTCCATAATGATGCCCTCCATAGCCTTGCAGACCAAGCTAGTTACGCTTATAGGGTGATAGTTCTTGGGGTCTGTTGTGGCTCCACCTTTGTGGAGTGGAATAACCATTGCTGTGCACCACTCTATGGGTACACAGCCTGTGGAGAGGCTGAGTTTGAACAGTGTGTTTAGGTGAGGGGTTAGTTCGTCTCTGAGCTCATGTAGGATGCAGCCTGGGACACCATCCGGTCCCACTGATGCTGTGTTTTTGGCTTTGGAGAGGGCTATTTTAACCTGAGTGTCTGTGATTTCAGGGGCTCTACATTCTTCTGGTATGGTTATGGGCCCTTTTGGGGGTGAGAGGGCGGTGAAGTTTGCACTGAACCTGTCGGCTAGGATGTTGGCAATATCGGTTGGTTCAGTATATTTTGTGCCATTCTGCACTAACTCTGAGCAGATCTGAGCATTGCCATTTAGATTCTTGACATAGCTAAATAATGCCTTGTGGTTATCTTTGGAGTCCTTGGCAAGTTTCCTTTCAAAGCTCACCTTGGATGATTTTATGAGGGATCGTAGTTTCTTGCTGATACTGATCAGGGATGTCTTCCCTTCTTGGGATTTTACTCTTTTCTGTACTAGTTTTCTCCTTCTATTATATAGTTTGTTTATGGCAGGGATCCACCAGACTGGTTTCCTTTTCTTGGAGGAGTGAGTCTGGGTTTTGTTTGGGATAGCACAATCCATGTATTCTTGTAGGGACCTGTAGAATGCATTAGTAAAGGATTTTGCAGCTTGGACAGTGTTATCCTTTAGCATGGGGGCTTTGAAGCTTTCCATCTCCGTCTTAAGTAAGGTGAAGTTTGTTTTTGAAAAGATTTTCATGGTGGTTTCCTTGCCCGGGGGTGGAGGAGGAATGTGGATATCCAAAGTGATTTGTTTATGGTCAGATCTAACCAGTGAGGGGTTGACCTCCGGTGTGGAATACCAGTCGCCCATGTTGGTGATGACCAGGTCCAATATGTTGTCACCTCTGGTGGGAGTGTTGACCAGTTGTTCCAGGGTGTTTGAGTTTATAAATTCTAGGAAATATTGGGCAAGGGAGTTAGTACTTAAGTAGTTCTCCCAGTTAATGTTTGGGCAGTTGAAATCACCCACTATTAGGATGTTTGGTAGGACCTTTATGTTACCCAGTGTTTCCAGAAATGCAGAATGGGGGTCATGGGACATGGTGGGTGATCTGTAGCAAGCTACAATTTGAAATGCAGTTTTGCCCATTGTTAGTTGTACGTGGATAATCTCTGAAGCATCATGCTGTGTCACTAACCTGGAGGTGTGGGTATCCTTGATGAATATGGATACTCCCCAACCTTTTGTATTTCGCTCCGGGTTCTGTGGCTGAAATGTATGGTATGACTTGTAGCCGGGTAGTGCTGGGGTGCTCTCTGGAGCCTTAAACCAGGTTTCTATTACTGCACATATATCGATTTTCTCCATACTGAGGAGTGCCTCGAGTGCATGCATTTTGAGATTTAGACTTCTGGCATTGAGTAGTATTACCCTCAGATTTTTGTTACTTGTGCTATTTACAGCGGTGGGTTTGTCTTTTGAGCCTTGCCTAAAAAAGGCACTATGGGGGTGGTAAGAGCCTTGGCCAGTATTCGAAAGCCTAAGGGTGACAGGTGCAAGCCATCTCTAGCGAAGCAGCGTGGCTTGTCCAGCGTGTCATCCCAGGCAGACAGACACTGGATCCCCTTTGAATGACATGAGAAACTTAGCCAATTGTTGAAATGGATAATTTTTTCTTTATACTGTGGTATCATTCTTGGTGACTGCAGAATGCTACTCAGGGGCAGGGTCATACCGGCCTGGGCTATGTCATCAGAGAGCTCTTCCATGTCTCTGTTCATGTAGTCCAGGGTGGTGCAGCTCAGATCATTCACACCAACATGGACAATGACATAGTCGTATTTGTACTTGTTCTGAAGTGACCTGAGTGCTTGTGTTATGTGGCAGATTCTGGCACCTGACAGGCAGCTAACAGTAACCTTCTCCTTATTCAGCCTAGTGAGTGGGACGTCAATGTGCCTGACTATAGAGTCACCTATTACTAGTATGTTGGTTATGTTATTTTGCCTTGAGGGCTGTGATTGCGTGGCACACTGGTTTTGTGAAGTATGTGTTTCATGGTTTGTGTTGGGGGGGTGGAGGTTGTTTGGATGTCTGCTTTGGAGGGCTCTGTTGCTTTTGCAGATTTTTATTTAGAGCCTCCAAATATGTTTTTGTGCATTTACGTGTGTTTTTTGCCGGTGCTGGTTTAATGGGTCTATGTGAGACTGGTGCTGTGATGCCAGTATTTCCTTTCTCCTCTTGACTGTCTGATCCAGTCATGGGATGAGAGAGCTTAGCCTCCAGTTTGGCTGTATAATTGCATCTCTCACATGTATTAGTTTGGTGGTAGGAGGAGAGGGTTGTCTGTGTACATGAGGCAGTTGTAACATTGCCTCAAAATGCCCAGATTCACCAGTTGGAATGGAGAGTACACCTGAAACTGCCCTTTGGACATGCCTGGACAGGTACAGTAAACTGTTTTACTGAATGGCTGGTAAGGTCGAATAGAGAGCCTTGTCCTTCTGTAGTGCTAGGGTTTATAAGTACTTGCTATGAGTTTTGAGCAAGTGTCGGGCTGAGAAATGAATGACTTGAGTGCTTAAGTTGAAGGTTTGTCTAGTTCCAAGGGAAAATTTGAAGAGGAGACTTTGTGGAGCTGGGAATAGTTATACCCTAGCTAACTGGCGCTGCCCGGTGCATAAAACTAGGCAAATGCAGTTTTTATAGCAGGGAAATGAAAGAGAGAAATTAACCCAAAATAGCCAATAAACTACTACTTTCTGGGCTGAAACCACTCCTCCAGGCTGCTCAAAGCTCCCCTCTCTCACAGGTGAACAGAAAAACCTCCTTCTATCCAAGTAAGGTACGGGCAAATACGGAGATTTGTAACACAGCCCTGAATTCAGCACTAACCTGAAAACTGGACTATACTAGCTTAGAAAGATGGGAAACAAATATATATATATATATATATATATATATATATATATATATATATATATATATATATATATATATAATATTTTTAGAAAATAAAGCAGCTACAATAAAAAGCACTTTAAAGGCACATAAAAAGATGCTTATTGTGATATATCTCAGTTCAGAGTTATAGTAAATGCTCTTAGTAATAAAGTAGGAAGAAACACAAATACAATAAAAGCAGATGAATAAAGTCCAAACATTTTTTTAATATATATATAAATCAGTAGAAAATGACCAATCTGATTTAAACAAGTTACCCAGTTAACCAGAAAAAAACTTAAACCTGAGCCCTATTCCAGAAGTATTCAATCAGACACGTTCTAACTGCACACTCCCTCTATTAGGGTGCAGGGGAACCTTCTCCAAAACAGGTGGCCTGGATCAGTGCTCAAGTTATACAAACAAAGCTAAATTCAGCAGGCCTGAATCTGGTCCTATGCTACAGCAACAAGGCGCACCAATTTCAGAAAGAAACAATTCGAATAAGCAGGCACAATAACCCTGTGACCAGAAATTCCCAGCTCAGAAGGGCAGAATCCAGCCTCTCCTCCCACAAGAGTGCACTTCACAAACCTTCTTAATGTAAAATAACTGGCCTGAAGCCCAAGTGCTTAAACCAGAACTAATACACATTTAGAATAGCAGACACTGAGCTTTCAATCAGCAATTCCCAGTTTAGAAGGATGTAAGTTACTTGTCTTGCCACAACAGTGCAGACCACAAACCTTCTCAATGTAAAACAACCAGTATGAAGCCCAAGTGCTTAAACCAAAAGACTTAGAATAACAGTTACAATTTAATCAGGCTACTACCAAGCAGCAATAAGTGCAGCAGAATAAATAAAACTGAGTACTTTTAAGAAGAGGCAAAAGCAAAATAAAGTAGGAGGAAACACAAATACAGTAAAAGCAGATGATTTTTTTTTTTGTTAGTAAAGTGCAAGGAGAGAGGAAGGAAGAACCTAAGTGGGTTGGCCTCAGATCTTCTCTCTGTATTATGTAGAGTGAACACTGGACTCAGAATATGATCTCACTGTATTCGGTTAAGTGAGCAAATGAGATGGGCTCAGGAGGAGTGTTCAAATCGAGACTTACAGGAGGGGCGGGCAATTCCAGAGCCACTAACACCAAAACAAGAGCAGGGAGGGTAGGTGGGGACAAACAAGAAGAAGAATAAGTATAGTTGTACAGATTACAGAGATATTAAATCAAAATGCAGACAAAAAATGAGAATAAACACTTATCTTTTCTCAATATCATAGCTGGCAGTAGGTCAATCTCTCTGCAGCAGCCTGAGCAAAAGGTATATCTGATTTAAAACACAGGACAGAAACCAAACAATACAGATGCAGGAATACTTTGGCCGGATGAAACCAGTTCTGTAAACTTACTGCCACTAAGAAAACAGACAAGGCCTCCAGACAAAGGATTTCACTACAACTGAGGTCAACACTAAGATATACAGCTATAACACACAAGAAGGAGAATAAGTATAGTTGTACAGATTACAGAGATATTAAATCAAAATGCAGACAAAAAATGAGAATAAACACATTGATTCTCAATATCACAGCTGATAGTAGGTCAATCTCTCTGCAGCAGCATGAGCAACAGGTATATATGATTGATAAAGGTATCAAACTCCTGTCACGCTGCATAAAAGTTCTGGAAAGGGTGAGTGATAAACAAATATGCAGAGCAGTAAAAAGTAAGATGGGAGAGGAGGAGGAGTTTGGACTCAAATCAGGATGCAGCACAACTGACCCAATGTTTGCAGCCATAGAGATACTTCAGAAGAGGCTATAACTGAGGAAAGAGTCCAACTGGGCATTCCTAGACTTAGACAGACATATGACAAGGTGCCAAGAAAGCTGATTTAGGCAGTCCTACAGTGGTTCGAAGTCCCAGAAACAGTGGTAGAATTAGTGCAAGCTATGTACAAGGACCTAATGACTCAAGTACAGAGTTCAGTCTCACAGAGGGATTACCAGTTGTAGTGGGAGAGCATCAGGGTTCAGCTCTGAGCTCACTTCTGTTTGTTCTGATTATGGACTACATTAGCAAACAAGTCAGAGGACACAGATCAACAAAGTTGGTATATACAGACGATGTGGCATTACAGGCAGACTTTGCAAGATAGGGACATTTCAGAGACACACTGAGCTTGATCATGAAAAACCTGTGAAATTCCAATGTCTTCATAATATGCAAATTATGATATAATGATATGATAATGAACAGTATTAAAATGACTGCAACTGAGGGTAAATAATAAGACAGAGTGATTTAGAAATGTATACACTTCATGTACTAACAGATGCTAACTAATGTTGCTGACCACAGCTAAAATATGGAATAACAGGAGACAAACCATGAAAACATGTTGGGGGCAGGTGGCCATATTTGTAAATCTGTATATGCAGCAGGCTATAACTGTTGCTAGTAGAAGCAATGTTGAGTACCGTGTCATTCATCTACGCATAACATATCAGGCCTTTCACTTCACTGAAACTGTTGCCCGCTACCATGTGGACAGAGGCACTACAATAGAGATGGTAGAGATGTGTCACCCTCAAATGCATGCCTGTTGGATGAGTGAAGTACCTATGTGGACACCAACTTACATGCATCTTTGAAAATGCTACCTACAGGGAGCTTTCACTGGTGAAGGGGGACACAGTGATGTATCCTGAGCATCTGTCTCAAGGATACTCCACCAGTTCCTCAATGCCATGCTACAGCATGCATGGAAGCATATCTGGTTTTCACAAAGGACAAAGCCAATACAATGCAGGCTTTTTATGAGCTAACCCCTTTCCCTGAGTTACTAGGGGCAGTGGACTGCACCTAAATTGCAATAAAGGCCCCACCTGGGAGTGCAGGGAAGAAGGTATATCAATCAAAGGGGTTTCACTCTATCAACTGCCAAGTGGTCTGAAATGCAGAGTATTGTACACAGTGCATCTGCAGGCCACTCAGGCAGCATCTGTGATTCCCAGTTATGGGAGACATGCAACCTATATAATCAGTTTGTATGGGATAATTTTACCCAGGGACATGCCCTAGACCATGTCAGAAAATGTTTAATACTATTCCATGTCACAGATCTGTGTCATTATTAAACACTTGTTTGACCTGCTAAAGGCCTGCTTCCCCTGTCTGGATGTACCTGGGGGTGTCATGCAGTATGATCCTAGCAAATACAGCAATGTTACACAACATGATTAAGCACAAGTAGTTACAGCAGGACAGACATATTCAGGAGGAGGAGGAAGGGTGCAGCCCAGATTCAGCATTGCAGGAGGTGCATGATGAGGAGGCATTGGAGCAGCCAGCTGCAGGGGAGGAGAATGCCAGATGGAGGCAGTTACAGTGTGCCATGGCATTGGCAAGGAGAGAGTACTTAGTTCATAATTACAGACCAGAATAAAGTGCTATACAGAGTAGTAAAAATGATGCATGCAATACCTCATCCAGGCTGTGCTACACAATGCACAGACTGACCACACTGTGCATCAGACATACAGTACTCAAGTAACAAAGTACTAAGGGTAGTGCAAAGTTGTCATATACACAGGTGGGGAGGGCCACACTGTCAGGTGTCATCAGCAGGCTGTTAGGTGTCTGGTGGTGTACTTTAACAATATTTTTGATATGCGTTTCAGGCATCTGTTGCTGGGTTGGGAAATGGATAGACTGGCCATGGAGCAGGTGGTGTGTCCATTGTTGTGTTTGTGAGAAGATGGATGATGAAGAAGTTTGTGTTTCACCAGATATTGTAGCACTGCACTCTGCCATAATGCCTTGGAAGGTCACAGGCACAATCCACGCCACACTGAGAGGACAGAGTGCTTCATGACCATGAATTATGGTCCACACCATAGGTGAACTGAGCATGAACATCCCTCCTGCGTGGATGTTGGAGGTATAGGTATGGATGGATAGTTAAAGTTTGCCAGAATGATGGAGTTTTTATTTATGGGGAGTTCACCCATGATGTTTAGTAACCTGACATGAACTTCTTGGGTGACAGAAGGTGTACCAGAAAAAAGATCAAACAGAAGTTGTAATCCACACCACAGGAAGAAGAATCCTTCACGAATGCTTAAAAAATTTTCTTTAATCCTTGGCAAAAAGAGCAAATAAGCACTTTCATTTTAAACCATAAAACTTCATCCGATACAAACAAAACAGATTCAAGCCTGTGTTTAAATATCCTTCTCTTCAACTTCTCAGTTTGATAGAAGGTGTCCTTTAACCGACGATATTGGAGTTCGATAAGTTCCATTTACAAGTCTCTGGAATGTGTCTCTGGAGATATTGTGTATTACAAATATGGACATACCACCACAGTTGCCACTGGGTCTGAAGGCATGACAGATGCTAAATCCAGGTATGGAGGGAGTGCTTTCTGGGCACATAAACCAAGTTTCCGTGACTACACATATATGAATGCCTTCCAAACTCAAGAGTGCCTCAGGATCAGGTAACACGTTGTTCAGACTTCTGGCATTCAGCACAGTCCCTTTAATTTGATCCTGCTTTGATATTGATATGTTTGGTACACTGGAATGTTCATTAACTGAAGCTTTGTATAAAAAAGGCACTGTGACTGTGAGGGCAGCAAGAGCTTATGTAAGCCTTTGAATGAGAGGTGCAGACCATCCTTTGCAAACCAAGTAGGACTGTCAGACATCTCATTTGATGTGGACACATACTGGATCCCCCTAGAATAATATCAGTTGTTTAGCCAATTGTTTAAGCCAGTCATCGTTTTTTTGTACATAGGTATCGTTTGTGAAAGAGGGAAAATTCTGTTCAGTATCAAGGACTTGTCTACATTTGTGACATGCTTAGTGAACACGGACATCTCTTTATGTCTCTCTCATGTTTTTTTTTTTTTTTTTGGCCCCATTCATTCATGCCCACATGCACAACTACCATTTTATAGTTAAATCTGTCTGGTGCGAAGGTCATAAAGGCCCTTGAGACATCTGAGATCCTAGCATCTGAAATTCAGCTCACTGTCACCCTGTATTTGTCCAGTTTAGTGAGTGAGGAATCAGTGCGTCTTCACAATGGTGTCCCCAATCACAAACATTTTTGTTTGTGGAGTAGTCTGGTGTACTGGAATTGAGGTGCTTTGTCTCATGGTGACTGTTTGTTAAACGTAAGATATGTGATGCAATGTTTGATTTTGAGTTTTTGCTGAGACTTAATCCCTAAGGGTCTAGGAAGCTTAGGAAAGGATTTCTTTATAGAATCATCACATGACATTACATTATGCATCAGGGTTGGGTGCAGTGTGTGTGATGCTTACAGTCTGTGTTCTTTTGTCAGAGAGACCTCCATATCGCTAAGTTATTTTAATTTATTAAAAGTTCATAGTCCATGAGCATAAGGCAGTTGTTGCACTGCATTAAGATGCCTAATGTTTCAATGCTGACAGCTGAGGGGAGACAAGTAGGCTGACAATCCATTGTGTCCAATGTAAATGTGATTTGATTTATAGAGAGTTGCAGGGCTTAAGTAAAATAGAGATTGATAGTCTAGACCAGCTTCAACGGCACATGCGCATTCAAGCCGGATCCTTTATCCACTCTCAATGTAATAATCAGTCTAAGTTCCTTTGTTTCAGTAAAATTTACAAAACCACCTCCATGTACATTCCCAACAATCCTAGCAATCACAAAAAAATTAAAACTATGTCTGATACCCTTTTCCAATACATGTTTAGCTAAAGCATTAGTTCTATCAGCTGTGTGTATACAATACATTTGATCTCGGATATGCTCCCTTAAATTCCTATTAGTTTTGCCTACATAAAAGGAGATGCAAACCATACAATGGGCAAGGTATACTATATCAGAAGTGTTAAAATCAGCCCTAACTTTAAACCCATGTCGCACACCTGGTTCTGGATGTAGAAAACAACCAGACCTATCAATGTAGTTACAAAATCTACAATTCCCACACATAAAAGTTCCAAACCTGCCAGAGTCCAAGGATGGTCCCTTTTCATTGGAGGGATAACATAGCATCTGTTTAAACAAACATTTGTTCTTATAGACAAACTTAGAATATGAACCCACTATATCTCTAATATTCTCATCCAGAGTTAAAACCGGCCAGTGTTTAATAAAAATATCCTTATTCACCCTTGAATCACTACTATAAAAGAGAGGGACTGTTAAACACGTATCACCCGTTCCCAATCTTAATGCAGAGATGCTATTAGGTAAAGAAAGATACAGCTTAGCTCACATACCTCTTAAAGATACACCTGCCCGAATTCTTTGATCAACCTCATTCTTCTTATAACCTTGCATACTGAAATCCTCACATATTTTTTCTATATCTTGCTTAAATCCCTCATCTCTAACACTTAGCCTAGAAACCCTTATACTTTGTCCTTTAACAACATTTTTAAAAACTGCATAGGGTACATGCTCGATCTATGAAAAACAGATGCCCTATAACAATCCTTCAGATACAGACATGTAGTAATAGAGGAATCACTATCCCTACTGACCCTGACATTCAAAAAATTAATCATAGAATGTGAAAAATTCATGGAAAACTTCAAGGATGAGGTAGTCCCATGCAGGTATTGATGAAAATCATGTAACTCCTGAACAGTCCCAGTCCATAACATAAACACATCGTTGACAAAGTGGCGATAAAAACTAATATGCCTAGGTCTAATATCTGACTCAAAAACATTCATATCCTCCCACTGGGTTAGCAGCATATTGGCGTAGCTATTGGCACATGAAGTGCTCATAGCTACGCCAGAAGTCTGCAAATAATAATGACAAAGGCAAAAACATTATCATCATGTACTGTCTCAAGAAACAGGGATAATAAATTAAATCATCATTATGAAGAAATATTTTAACCATAGGAAGTTACTAGGCTATTATCCCTGAGGTCCTTAAAATCCTAACCAAGTGTTTAGCCCATGTTTAGACAAGTCAGCACCCGAAGCCCTGCCCAACAGGGACATGGGTGGAGTCCCAGGGATGTATTTTCTGTTTTCCATCCAGTTATCCAGGTTGCGCTTAAAAAGGGGTAAAGAGGTACTCTGCTTGACGTTGAGAGGGAGTCTATTCCTCAGATGGGGGAGTCTCTGGGACACAAATCTGTCCCACCAAAAAGTCCTATTGATGTCACAGACCCAGGATGAGGCCACGCATGCAGGTTACTTTAGTGGAGCTTGACTTGCGGATATCTAGCAGTCCCTTCAAGGCGGGTTCTGAGATCACCTTGTATGCCAGACAGAGGTCACCGCTGAGGATTCTGTATGAAACTGAGCAGAGGGATAGGGCTTTTAGCCTACCTGTGTATGGTAAATTTTTGAGGCCCTGGATTCGCCTCATGAGGAACCTCTGTGGTCTCTCCAGGTGCTGCATGTGCTTTGTGAGGTACATGTTGAATGGTGAGCTGTACTTAATAATGGGCCTTATAAGGGAAGAATACAGGGATGTTATGACCTCCTTGTCCCTGGATGAGATACCCTTATTTATGAGGTGAGCCATGTAGAAAGTTTTCCATACAATGGAAGCAACATGGTGGTCAAAAGTCAGATTGATATCAACCTGGGTGCCCAAATCCCTCACAACTGATTACATGCTTAGGATATTGTTATTAATGTTACAGTTTGTGGGGATGTCAATCTCCTAAAGGGGATGATGATGCATTCTTTGGTATTCAGCTTGAGGCCATGTTTCTGGCACCAATCATTTGTTTGGGTGAGACCCTCTTGGAGGATATCCACATCACTAGGGGAATTAATGACATCGTCCACCTTGCAGTCATCTGCAAACTTGGTCAGCCATAGCCCACTGATTTTGGTCTGCACCTCAGAAAAAGTATATCCCAAATAAAAGAGGCTCCAAGACTGAACACTGAGGTACACCGCTCATTATGGGTCTACTGCTTTTAGTGGCTTCCCCTATTTTCACTAGGTGGGTTGTATCAGTGACCAGTTAGTTACCCATCTGGTAACATATGGATTGATGCCTAGTTGAGAGAGTTTATCTATTACACCCAAGTGGGGAATAATGTTTAAGGCTTTGGCCAGGTCAAGGTAGGTGCTGTGCACCATCTTCCCCTCGTCCATAGCTTTGGTGACTGTCTCACACAAGTCGACCATATTTAACAGACATAATCTCCTCTTGATGAAGTCAAACTGTGTGGGATCAAGTGTTTGGAGGTTGCCAATGTCCTTGTTAATTAGGTCCATGATAATCTGTTCTATGGCCTTGTAGATCAGACTAGTTAGGCTGATGGATCTATAATTTCCCGAATTGGTAGATGCTCCACCTTTGGTGCAAAGGGATGACAATGGCTGTCCTCCACTCAGCTGGTGCAAAGCTGGTACTCAGGCTTTGGTAGAATAGGGAGCCTAATGGTACTGCAAGTTCCTGTAGGATGCAACCTGGGATGTTATCGGGTCCCATGGAGGCTGTATGTTTTGCCATTGACAGAGCAGTGATGACCTGTTCCCTAGATATAAGGGGAAGGGAGCAGGTACTGGGAATGTCCTGATTTACTGATGGACACAGGGGTGAAGTTTTTGCTGAATCTGTCAGCCAGCAAGTTTGCTATATCTACAGAATTTCTATATGCTGTGTCCTTGACCACCAGTTCTGAACAGATCTGGGTGCTTCTTTTGAGATTATGGACAAAGGCGAAGAAGCCTTATGATTGTCTCTGTCAATCCCTTCACGATTCTGATAACCGCGAAGAGAGATAAAACATCTAATGTGACCAATAAGCAATGGGGGTGGGGGCGGATCTCGCTGAACATGGTCATAAAGGTTCTGTAAAAATTGCCTCATATCCTGAAGTACCCTACCACAACTATTCAAGACTGGTCTTAAAGATTTCTCATTGCAGATGGAGAAAGGCTCGGTGAGCCAACCGTCTCCATCTACTATCGGTCTGAATGATGGTTTAAGCAAAGATAGAGAAAAACTACTTGAGGATTTCAGTTTGCGAGGTTATAAAAAGAATGAGGTTGATCAAGATATTCAGGCAGGTGTATCTTTAAAAGTTACATGAGCTAAACTGTATTTTTCTTCACCTAATAGGGTCTCTGCATAAAGATTGGGACCGGATGATACATGTTTGACAGTTCTTCTCTTTTATAGTAGTGATTCAAGGGTGATTACAGATATTTTTATTAAACACTGGCCATCTGGTTGAGAATTTTAGGAGTATAGTGGGTTCGCATCCTAAGTTTCTCTGTAAGAATAAACGTTCATTAAACGGATGCTGTGTTATCCATCCAATGAAAAGGACCATCCTTGGACTCTGGCAGGTTTGGAACTTTTATGTATGGGAATTGTACATTTTATAACTACATTGATAGGTCTGGTTGTTTTGTACATCTGGACAGAGGTGTGCGACATGAGTTTAAAGTTAGGGCTGATTGTAAATATAGTATACCTTGCCCACTGTATGGTTTGCACCTCCTTTTATGTAGGCAAGACTAATAGGAAGTTAAGGGAGCATATCTGTGAGCATATGTATTGCATACACACGGCTGATAGAACTAATGCTTTAGCTAAACATATATTGGAAAAGGGTAGTAGACATAGTTTTAAATTTTTTGTGATTGATAGGATTGTTGGGAATGTATGTGGAGGTGATTATGTAAATGTTACTGAGAAGAAGGAACTTAGATGGATTACGCTGAGAGCAAATAAATGATCTGGCTTGAATGAGCATGTGCTGTTGAAGTTGGTCCTGAGATCACGTCGATTATAGAGATGAAGCTGTTTGTGATTTATGTCAGTGTGGAAGATTCTCTTGTGTTTCTGAATTTATTTTTATGTTTATGTGTATATTATTGCCTGTCTAAACTGACTTATTTAAATTAGGTGTTTTGTAAAAAGAAGTTATGTTCTTAACATAACTTTCCATCTGTGTTGTTGATCTTCTTTCATTCTTGACTGTTGGGTTCAGTTCCGAACCCTTGGAACCGACTTGGCCATTATATCAAGCTCCCGCCAGCCAAAAATTCTCAAACTAAGGCTACCCATACTGCCTCTCTTCCCTTTACCTCGGATCGAGTTTGCCTATCATTAAGAAAATATGGAAACTCTGACCAACAACCCTATAAAAACCCCAGGACTAGTTCTGAACCTCCAGGAGTCCCCAGGAGAGGGAAGGAGGGTAGGTCAAGAATGAATGAAGATCAACAACACAGATGGAATGTTATGGTAAGAACATAACTTCTTTATCTGATGTTGTCAATCTTCATTCATTCTTGACTGATGGGACAGAGTCCCCAGCTCCTTTAGATCCTGGGTGGCCCTAAAGAAGGATATTCCTGAGCACCCTAGAGTCAAAGTATGCTCTTCCCCTGGAGACCATGTCTAATTTGTAATGACTGATAAAGGTATGTGGGGTAGCCCAAGTTGCAGCTGCACATATGTCTTCCATAGAAGCTCTGGAATGGAAGACCGCTGAAGTGGAAACATCTTGTCGAAAGAGCTCTAACTTTTGTTGGTAGGTTGAGTTTATTCTGACTGTATGTAAATGTAATGCAGTCTCTCAACCATTTTGACAAGCTGACCTTTGAAACTGGTTTGCCCACTCTAGTACCTGAAAAGTATATAAACTGTTGGTCTGATTTTCTAGAGGATTTTGTTCTGTCCAAGTAAAAATGTAATTGTCTGTGGATGTCCAACAAATGCAAGCAGTACTCTCCTTTGTTTGAAAATGTTGGAAAGAAGACTTTTAAGCCCATGGTCTGGTTGATATTGGAATCTGGGACCACTTTAGGAAGGAAAGAGGGATTAGTTCTGAGCGATACTCTTTCTTTGTGGAAATGATATATGGGTGCTTCACACACACAGCCTATAACTCTGAAATTCACCAAGCAGACATGATAGCTACAAGGAAGAGGGTCTTCCAGGATAAAAACTTGAGGTCACAGGTGGCTGCTGGCTCAAAGGGCTGACAGACTAAGCATTGCAAGACCAATGTTAAATCCCAAGGCACTACAGGATCTTAGAAAGGTGGCATCAAATGTAGAGCACCCTTAAGAAAGGTTTTGCAAAGACGTTGAGACATCAAAGAATGATCATCAAATCCGTTATGGAAATTCAAAATGGCTAAATGAACTCTAATGGTAGAAGTTGAGGTTCCCAATTGAAATAAGCTGGCTAAGTATTCCAGGACCTTAGCAACTGGAGCCGAGAAATGATCACAACCATTTTTATCCACCCAAATAGAAAATCTCTTCCATTTGCTAAGGTAAATTCTTCTGGTGGACGGTTTATGAGAAGCCAGAATTATCTTTTGCACGGGGGAGGACAGATTGTTTTGCCTGGAAATTACTGGAAGTGGAGAAACCAAGCTGTCAGCTTGAGATGTTGAAGATTGGGACAGACCAAGCCCTAAGGATGAGATAACAGATCTGGAGTTGGTTGCAGAGTCCATGGGCAGTGAACCAGATGAGTCCAGAGAAAGGGAAAGCAGACTTGACAGGGCCAATAAGGTGCAATGAGAATCACTTTGCTTCTCAACCATTGGGCTTTCCTCAGAAACTAGGGAATTGAGGGATTGGTGGGAAAGTCCTAGGGACAATTGTTGAGAAGTGCATCTCTCGGGGACTTCCTGCAAGGGGGGACTAGGGCAAAGTAGCTGCTGCATTTGTGGTTTATGGGAGAGGCAAACAGTTTGTAGCAAGGCTGACCCCATCAATGAAAGATTCTCGTCACTAAATTAGAATTGAGAGACCACTCATGAGGTAAAAGGAAACACCTGCTTAGCTTGTCCACAATCACGTTGGAATTCCCCGGAATATGTGTTGCTATTAGAAAGCCATTGGAGGTGATTGCCCATTGTCAAACTCTTACAGCTTCCCAACATAGAGGGTAGGATCTGGTTCCCCACTGTTTGTTGCTGTAGCAGACCACTGACATGTTGTCTGACTAGATAGCAATTGTTCCTGAAGGAAGGGCAGAGTGGAATGCTTGCAACACTAAAAGCACTGCCCTTATTTCTAGGACACTGATGTGCAGATTGGCCTCTTGAGGGGACCAAGCACCTTGGATGGCCTTTCCCTGAAAATGCCCCCCACCCTATCAGGGAAGCATCCATGTTCACTACAGCCTTCGGCTGAGAGGGGTAGAAGGGACGACTTCATAAATTTTCTTCTGGCTTCATCCACCAAGATAAATCCTTCTTGCAGTGGTTCGTTATTAGGATTGGATGAGACATGGGGTGAGTTTACAGTGACTATTGTGACGCCAGGAGACATTGAGGCAGCCTCATGTGATACCTCGCCAAAGAGACTAAAGTGATTGTTGCTGCCATGGACCCAAGAGGTTGTAGAACTAGACAAGCAGGAATTTTGTCTTGACCTAGTATCACTTGAAGTTGTGACCTCAACTTTAACATCCTGTGATGAGGAAGGGAGGCCATGAAGGATTTTGTATTTAGTTTTGCTCTGATGAATTCTAGATCCTGTGGTGGTGATAGTTGTGATTTTTCTATTGTTGATTGAAATTCATCAGAACTAGACAAGGCATAGAATGGAGTCTATGGGGCAAAGCAGTAGATGCCTGGTGGGGGCTATGAGGAGCCAGTCATGTAGATATGGAAACACATGGACTCCCTGTAGCCTTAAGTGAGCTGCTACAACTGCCATGCATTTGGTGAACATCCTGGGGGCTGTGGTGAGACCAAAGGACGGTGCTCGAAATTGGAAATGACTGGCTCCTAGCTGAAAGCAGAGATATCCTCTGGAGAATTTGTCCATCTTTATGCGGTAATATGCATCCTGAAGATTTATAGAGCACATATGGAAGGATAGACTGAACTGTGACCATCTGGAATTTTGTCTGTTGTACAAATTTGTTTAATACACTGGGGTCTAAGATTGGCCTCCAGTCCCTTGTCATTTTAGACACAAAAAAGAATCTGGAGTAAAATCCAGATCTTCTCTGGTCTGGTGGGAGTGGATGACTCTTTTTGAAGCAGCATTTGAATCTCTAGTGCTGCTATATCCCTCTGACTGGGTGAAACATCAGGGATTTGGGTACGGAGAAAGGATACCAATGATGGTATCAATAATTACTAATGGTAAGAGGGGAGGAGAGGCCTAATACCAGCAATGGTAAATTAGAAATACCTTGAGGTAAAATAGGGATAAAGGATATCAATAGTCACACATACCATAAGACAACTTTAGAGTAGAAAAAATACTATAGAAAAAGGTAGAAGATAGCTAAATTTAAAAAAATACGAGCACTTAGCTAAGAGCAATGGCTGATGCGTCCACTTTTCTATGCAGTAAATGAGATCTGAGGTAAATGGAAGAGAGGCAGTATGGGTAGCCTTAGCTTGAGAGTTTTTGGCTGGTGCGAGCTTGTTATAATGGCTGAGTCGGCTCCAAGGGTTCATTACCAAACCCAATAGTCAAGAATGAATGAAGATTGACAACATCAGATCTATAGTTACATGAAATGCTTTAGCTCCTACTGGATCACTGGAAGTTAATTAGTTTATGATGTTGTATAAATTAAATAATTATGTTGTATATACTATGGTCTGATGAAGTGATTTTATCATGAAAGCGCTAACCTTGTTTACAAATGCTATTATTTTATCATGAGCAAGTGGTTTTATTTTTACAGGGCCTTGATCTGGTGCTCGAGTTTTATTATTTTTATTAGAGTTACTTGTTTATATTCTCTCATAAAACATTGATCCAATGAAGGAATATTATTTGTTTTTACATCTATTAGGATAAATACATAACTTGGTTTTATGTGTAACTGTGTTAAGCACACCTTGTGAACCTTGAATGACAGTAGTGTTGGGTTTATTTGTAGCAGCTGTTGGCTAAACCGAGCAATGTAGCTTCACTAGGGTTTGCTACAAGCTACTTCTAAAGAGTGAGGCCCTTGGCTTTGCTGGTTATTCAGCTATGCTCAGCTTGCTGCACTTTATATAGCAAGAACCTATTTACTGACAGGATTTAGGTGAGTCGTTCATATTAGGAAAAGTTACAGCTGAAAGCATTCTCAAATGAGGACAATTTGCTAAATACCAGGAAAAGTAGGAAGTATGTTGTAGAGGTACACAGACATAAGCATTTGGGGTGTACACGTATGCTACTTATGGTTGTACAGTGTTTATAGTTTCTCTCACTGGCCTGTCTATTGCCCTTAGCAGCAAGCACACAATGGACATTACTAACAAGTCACATCAATTTGCACAATCATTTATTATTTATCAATTTATATCTGCTTTGTTGACAGGGTTAGTCCCACTAGGTCAGCATACTCTTTTCAGGGGAGACAAAAGAAGGTATTCATTCTGACAAGGGGAAATCTGGCTAGGGCACCAGGGAACGTCCCCTATTCTTTTTTTTTGATAAATGCCAATGTGACATTTTGCATCCAACTAAGCTACCACCAAATCAGGCAAATGAGACATTGGATTAATGTCTCATCTGAAGGATGGCATACTCTGGGGTGTAGGAGTGCAGCACCCCCCTATTTATGCAATGTCGGTAATGGAAAATGAATTCAAGTACCTGGTGTGGCAACAAAAGCCACAGACTTCTGATATTCCAGCACCAAAGACAAGTACACTAGCTGTTGAACTACACACACTATTAATGCTGCCTTATTATCAAGTCCTATGCTCCAGGTGAATTATCAGCTAAAATCTGCATCACCTCCCCCCTAACAAACAAGCACACACACATGTGCATCCACAACCATTATACAATTAAGTAGCTCAGCAACTGCTGTAAGAATTAAAAGCTGTACACTTCTTCTGACAACAGTGGTATCAGTAAACACTGCTTGGCTTACAGATATGCATGGATTACATTAACAATTATAGTTTTAAAAAATGCAGTACAGGCCAATGTGATACCCCATGGAAAGCTTCTGATTATCCTGCCATGGCAATAGACAGACAGTGAATGCAGTACACTTGCTCACACTAGCAGAATGGCTGTACCTTTAAACAACAACATAATCTGTACAAGTACATACTTTCAGGAAGAGTGTCAGACAAAAACAGATACATAGTAGCAAGTCATATCAACATTTTGCAAATAATTTACCTTTCTAAAACAAATGCTACACTTAAAAGTATAGCTTTTGAAATGTACACCTGCTCAGCTTGCTGCTCAACTACAGTCTTTCATATTGCTTTGAAGTGCATGAGTGATGCAGGACCTTATGTCAAGCAATTTCTGAAACTTTTAACATGGCAATCATGCTAATGAGGCAACAACTAATGAATATGCCTGAACTGTATGTTTTTCTCATTATGGCAATGGCCAATACCATGTTAAAAGACTCACTCATGTACACGCACTGTCAACACCTGTGAAGCACTTATTTGCATGGGGGTTGATCAATGACTCTTGTGGGGAAATGGGAAATGTATTTTACCTTTTCACCCTACAGAGGAACTGAAGAGCAAAACTGCTGTCACAGTTAAGCAGCATGAAGTACACACACTATCCATGCCAGCACTTACAACCTAACACTGTAATGCCACATAGTCCTTTGTGCTCTAAGTAATGGTGGCACTACAGCTAGTTACGCTAACTCAGCTGCTTAATGTTGTCTATCATATGCCAACAAACTCAACATGCATGACTGCAAGACAGCTACCACAGTTCTCTGGAATGTGACCTGGGGAATGGCCATGGCTTCCCAAGGGCACTCATCTTGGCCAGTCTCCCCAGTGGCACAGCAGATTTAGCACAATCTCTCTATTCTTGCTGCATAAACACTATCAGGAATACCTGACTAGGGACTCCTATAAGGGTCCCTAATATAAAGTTGGTGGTTGGCTCTGTCTTGCCAGGGAAGTGTCAGAAGTGACTGACATACCCTAGTCTGCTAAGCAGTGCCAGCGCCACTATAGCAACTTACAGAGATGTCACCCTGAGCTTCTTCGCCAATGAGAAGAAGAGATCAGAAGAAGGGCCCCTGAGATGTATTATAAGTATTTCTAATAGCTGGCTGTCGTTTAATTTGTCTTATGGTTTATATATGCTAGTACTGGATGTATTATTCACATTTTTGTTTATATTTTTTCTTAATTTTTTTGCATCTCAGGAGGCTATTTTGAGGAACATCTTGCTTTACCAGAGGAGAATGGAGTGGATCCCCAGGCAAAGGGGTCCATATAGGTTCATAGGAGGTTATCTGGCTAAAGGCCCTAGAGCCTTTATAAGCCTAGCCATGTTAATTTTGGGTTGCCCCAATTGTCCTTGGTTAGATGGACATACTTTACAGACCAGCACTGATCACCTCTGTCCATCAGGGACATGGTTGCCACCCCTGGAGTGAATTTGCAGTCATCCATCCATTTATCCAGGTTGCGCTTGAATGGGGTCATTGAGGAGCTCTGCTTCACTTGAATTGGAAGTTTATTCCAGAACAGCAGCAATCTCTGAGATTCATGCCTGTCTCAGCAGTGTGTTCTGTTAATGTCACTGGCAAGGTTGAGATCCCTAGACAGAGTGACTCTAGTGCCATTAGATTTGTGGATGTGCAGCATTTCCATCAGGTCGAGGTCAGAGACTGCGCTGTACACCAGGCACAAGTCAACTCTCAGTAGCCTATATGATACAGAGTACAGTGACAGGGCTTTCAGTCTATCCATGTAGGTCATAGTTTGGAGGCCCTGTATTTTCTTAGTGGGAAACTTCTGTGGTCTCTCCAGTTGCTGCAGGTGTCTGGTGAAATGCATGCAGAGGGGAGCATTGTACTCTATGAATGGTCTGACTAGGGCTGAGTAAAGTGGGGTTATAACATCCCTAGACCTGGATGTGATGCCTTTACTTATGAGATGAGCAATGCAGAAGGCTTTCCTTACGACTGTGGAAACCTGGTGGTCAAAGTTCAGATTGCTGTCGACCTGTGTTCCTCGATCTTGCGCCACTAGGTTTCAACTTATACGGGTGCTGTCAATATTGTAATTAGTGGGAAATTCCTCTTTGCCAAATGGGATAATAGTGCACTTTTTCACATGTAGTTTTAGACCACGACTTTGACAACAGTCATTTGTGTTAGCCCCTCCTGTAATATGTTAACATTGTTGTGGGACTCAATGATTGCGCCTAATTTACAATCATCAGTGAACTTTGTAAGCCAAAGGCTGTCTACTTTAGTCTGGACTTCAAGAAATAGATTACAGATGGTAAAGGGCCCAGGACAGATCCCTGCGGTACACCAGTGGCATCAGGTCTACTGGTAGAGGCGGAATCACCAACTTTGACAGTATGTGTTCTGTTGGTGAGCCAATTACTAACACCTAGCTGGGAGAGTTTTTCAATGACACCCGAGTGGGGTATTGTGTCAAAGGCTTTGGCTAGGTTCAGATAGGTGGTATGCACTCTGTCTTACCTTCATTCAGGGCTTTAGTGACTTTCTCAAATACGGGTCTATATCATACATTCCAAATTCCAAAATATCGAACACCATAAGTTCGAACTTGGAATTTCAAATATTGATAACATCGAACGCTCAAAATAGCAAATTTTTTCCCAGGGAAAAAATTTGCTGTTCCGAGAAACATACACACAACACAAGCACACCAAAATAAATAAACCACACACATACAGTTAACAAAACCCAACCCCACACTAAACCATACATACATTACTAACTATCCACTTACCTTAACCTGCACCCTAACCCTAAGGTCCGTAACTATCGCACACATACCCTACGAATCTATACACAAACTAATTAATACACACACATACATTTAACAAAACACAACCCTACATTACACCATACATACATTACTAACTATCCACTTACCTTAACCCGTACCCTAACCCTAAGGTCCATAACTATCGCACACATACCCTATGAATCTATACACAAACTAATTAATACACACACATACAGTTAATAAAACACAACCCTACACTACACCATACATACATTACTAACTATCCACTTACCTTAACCCGCACCCTAGCCATAACTCTCGCACCACAGTGGAGGAAATTGAGAAGCCACGAAACAGCCCACTGAAATCTTGCCCTAGGTAAGATTTCAATGTTCTGGGGCTTCGCTATTTTCACCATTCGATGTTTTGTTCTCAGGCTATGGTTAAAAAGAATGGCAAGTGGGTCAGCTAGGTCCTGTTTTAGATTGCTTAGTAAGGAACCTAGGATGCTATCTGGTCCCACTGAAGCCATGTATTTGGCCTTGAACAGTGCAAATATGATGACCTCTGCACATACTAGGTAGAGAACTGGTGTCAGGTATGCTTTGGGGTATGGCTAGTGGGGATAGGGGGGTGATGTTTGCACCAAATCTGTCAGCTAACAGGTTGGCAATTTCCTCTGCTATAGCTGTGCACTTAATGCCTTATGATTGTCCTTAGCCAGATATGTTATTTTAGCTTCATAATTATCTTGACTTTACAAGACTTCTGATTTGCTTGTTCAGTCTGTAGAGGGAATTCATCCTCTGCAGAGGCAGTTGCCTATTGTTCTTGGACATCAGTTTCTTCCTTTTGTTATACAATCTGTTTATACAAGATGTCCACCAAGATGGCTTGTTTTCTTTGGAAGGCCTGGTTTTAATCTAGTCAGGTACAGCCTAGTCAATACAGTTGCTAATATGATTATACAGGACATTTGTATACATCTCTGAATAGGAGTCATTATTGCCTGTGATTGCAGGTGGTATAAAACTATTTATACCATCATGTAGAAGGCTGTAGTTTGAATTTAGAGAAGTTCCTTTTTTTTTTTTTTTTTTTTTAGTTTTACTCCTTTGGGGATGTGGGGTCCAACAGTTACTTGAATGAGACTGATTTATGGTCCGACCTTACCAAGGAGGGCATCACACAGGGCAGTTACCACCCATGTTGGTGAGTACTATGTCAAGGACATCAGAGCCTCTTATGGGGGGTGCAGTCTATCCGTTCCAGAGCATTTGCATTGACAAAGTCCAGGAACCTTTGGGGGAACATGTTTGAGCTGATGTATGTTACCCAGTCGATGGAGGGATAATCGAAATCTCCCACAACTAAGGTGTTGGGCTGTATGGTGAATGACTCCATTAAGTCCAGGTAGGCATTATGCTTTTCTTGGTTCATTGAAGGGGACCTATAGCTAGCTATCAATGGTGTGTTAGGGTGTTTTGCCTATAGTTAATTGGGCATGGAATAGGTTGAGAGAGTTGTACTGTTTGACCAATCTGGAGGTGTACTTGACTTGAATGAAGATGGATACACCTCCACCTTTGTTTTTATCATGCTCATTCTGAGATCTGAATGTGTGGAAGGCATTGTAGTCTTGCAAATCTGGGGTGCTCTCTGTGGCCTTGAACCATGTTTCAGTGACTGCACAGACATCAACATCTTCCAAGGTGAGGAGTGCAGTTTCGTGTTTAGACTCCTAGCATTAAGCAGCAGAACCTTGCTTTTGTCTCGAGTGGCTTTTGCTATGTTGGAAATTTTGTCATTTTGATATTGCCTGAAAAAGGCACTATGGGGGAGGCAAGCACCTTAACCAGTACCCAAAAGCCTAGGGAAGACATGAGCAGATCATCTCTGGGAAAGCAGAGTAGCCTGTTGACCATGTCTTCCCAGGCTGACAAATACTGGATCCCCCTAGAATGACATGAGAAGCTAAGCCAATTGTTGGTCAATCATTTTCTGTTTTTATTATGGCATCATCCTGGATGAAGGTAGAATGCTGCTTAGGGCTAGGGTCATCCCTGCCTGGGACACATAATCTGAGAGTTCAGTCATGTCTCTCTTCATATAGTCCAGGGAGGTACGCCTCAAGTCATTCAGCCCAACATGGAATAAGACAGTGTCATAATGGTATTTGTTGTTGTCCAGCCTGGTGAGGGGAACATCTGTGTGTCTCATTACAACAGATTTTGGGATGTTTTGCCTTAGGGGTTTATTTGGTGAGACACTGATATGTGTGTTATGTGCAATAGTTTCTATACATTTTGAGGTGTGTACAGATAATTTGTGCTTGGGAGGTCTGTGATCTTTTGGTAGGCTTCTAGTGAATACCTCCGCATATCTGGATTTATGTGTTGTGTCCTGAACTTGTGTGAGAGATGAAATGCATGAGCTGACAACCTGTTTGTTTTGTTTTTTGTTACATGAGAGGATTGTTTCCAAACTGATTGTGTAATTACATCTCTCAGATACAGTATTTATTTGTTATAGAACTAAGTGGTTGTCACTATACATGAGGCAATTACTACATTGCCTCAGGATACCCAAGTCAGTCAGGCTGACCGGAGAAATGGTGGGAAATTGACCATCCATAAAGGTAGGTTTGTGCCATAGTACTGTTGGGGAGTGGGTAAGTTAGATCAGTTGATGATGTAGGAATAACTGAGGAGATTATTTTGCTGAGGATTCAGGGTGAAGTGCTATGGTGATGCTGCTCAGTGTGCAGTTGAGTTGCCTACAGAACAACAAAGGACTTGGGAGGGTTCTACTGACAGACGTTTAGGGAAAATTTAAGTTTCCAGGCATTTGAATCTATACAGGGCAGTGCTAACCCCTGTTGTGTGATGCATAGCTACAGGCAAATGTGAGGCTTAAATACAGGCAAACTTCAACAGCTTTAAGACAAACTATCAATGGGAAAGCCCCAAACTGAGCCTTTCTCCAGAAATCCCCAACTCAGAAGGAACCGGAGCTACACACTTCTGCTACAAGTGTGCAGGGAGGCCCTCTTAATGTAAGATGGCTGGTTTAGAGAACAGTGATATCAAACAGTCTACATTCAGCAAATCTGAACCTAGCTTATGCTATGTAAGGCAGTTGTACAGAATTTCAAAGTGCAGAAAAAAAGAGGAGACACAATCAGAGAAACTGAAGCAGCAATTCAAATAAAAACAGATAAAGTGCAATACAGACTTTAAATATACTTATTTTTCAGTTGTTTACAATAGATGCCTTGGATTTCAGTTCAGATGCACTCCAGATCTCTGGCTAAAGTCACCAAACTCTAAGCAGCTACAGTTAAACCAGAACAAACCCTCGCAAACACGAGGCTTAAATACAAGCAAAATTCAACAGATTTAAGACAAACTATTAATGGGAAACCCCCAAACTGAGCTTTTCTCCAGCAAATCCCAACTCAGATGGAACCCGAGCTACACACTTCTGCTACAAGTGTGCAGGAAGGTCCTCTTAACGTAAGATGGCTGGTTTACAGCAGAGTGATACCAAACCGTCTAGATTCAGGAGGTGTGAATCTAGCCTATGCTATATAAGGCAGTAGTATGGAATTTCAAAGTGCAGAAAAATGGAGAGACAATCAGCAAAAATGAAGCAGCAATTCAAATAAATACAGTTAAAGTGCAATACAGCGTTTAAATATACATATTTTTCAGTTATTTGCAGTGGATGCCTTGGATTTCAGTTCAGATGCACTCCAGATGTCTGGCTAAAGTCATCAAATATTTGCTAGTAGTCATTCTACAGCTACCCATTATGTGTGCACCTGTAGATGTGTTAATATTGTTATATTATTGTCTGTTACATATCACAAGTGGAAGTACTTGTACGTATTTTCTTAACATATACAGTTTAAACAAATATGAAGTAAACCATGCCGTGACAGCTGTCATAAAAATATCACTGGTATAACAGCTTACTAAGATAACACCTATTGGGACAGGAAAGCAAAGCACTATACTTGTAGGTGCTGTTCTTCACACACCCACAAGTATGACACAAGACACAGGCATACTTTACATGGCCATTGTCTCATATACTGACATGGGGCTATCTGACTGGGTATAGTGAGAACTTGATCAGTAGCCTCTTAAGTGCAACTGCATGCAGCAACTCAGCACACTGTAGAACTCTGGGCTTAAATTATTTTTCGAGTGGGGCAATGATTTTGCAAGGGGGGAAACAGGTGTGTGTGTGTATCTTGATGAGCAATTCCTCTGGGCAGCAGATTTCTGCAAGTGTTTTATGGGTGGGGGCTTTAATTTAACATTGTTCTTACATTGTGGCTCCATATAGATTGTTGGATGTGATCCCATGAATAAATAACTTTCACATGCTTCAGTCTGGCAGATATTACTTTTGGTAACAGTTTCCCCATATGTATGTAAGTGTTTGAATCAATATATTGCAGTTTTATGCATGCCGGTGGGTACCAATTTCCTTTGGGTGCTTGTAGGAATCTACATTTGCGATAGAGGCCATGACTTTTTGCAAACAAAACTACATTGCCTACACCTTATCTTACTCACCTCTGCATACATACATACATATACACACACACACACACACACACACACACACACACACACACACATACATACATACATATAAATACACACAAACACACACAAAATACTTCTCAGCTGTACAGATTTTTGCCACATATGTTTGGACTGTTTTTCATAAAACTGTGCTTTTCTGGCAAATTAGCAGTAAATTATGAATGATTGAAGTTAGCAAATAATGGTAGATATTTGAGTTTCAGACTTCATACCCTTCAGAAAATTCATGCTAATGCAAAACCTGTTATTCTATCAACTTTCTAAGTTTGTAAGAGCAATATTTAAAAATTGTCCCTATTTTTGTGCCTTTGTCCCACTTTTATTTATGGCTTTGTCCAGATTTCTTGCTCTAATATGAGTCATACACACACACACACACTCCAAGTAGTGGGAGCTGTGACAATGGACATATGCCCACACACCCTACCATATAGCTAAGTTATAATGCAAGCTGGCAGGAGTTTGTGCTGTGCCATACTAGCATATTTCATGTTTGTTTAATAAAGATCTGCGTACTGCTCAGAAAGGTCATACATCACAGTAATGTTTGTTTTCTCTCCTTCCCCTCTCTTTGCTGCTATCCTTCATATTTTTTTTGTTGTTGTTTTATGTCTCTCTATTTATGTCCCCATTTTCAACATCATCAGACATGGCTATGTCAGAGGTGTGGGCCTTGGTCACTGCCCCTTCACCATTCCCAGCCTTCTGCAGCAGCTCCACCTGGCACTAGGCCTGCCTACCTATCGGGTGTGGCAGAGGACAGGCAGGTTGCCTCTCCTGTGCACTTTTGCAGTCACTCACAGGATAGGAGTGCTGTTCCCCCTGGAGGCATTGCCAGGGGACACAGTTTGAAATGTGAAAAGTGTTGTGGAAGTTGTGGCTCAGCTTGGTTGGCCAGTGTCTGGAAGCCTGGACTGGACACCTGGAAAGGGTCCTCATGTGTCTTACAGAGTACCACCACTGTCTGGCTCTGCCTTCACCACCTCAGCTGGAGCCCAGTGGATAGTGTGGTCAGGATGCTGACTGACATTTCTCTGAGTCTAGATAAGGTGGTGGGATAAAGGAGAGCTATACCTATCCTATCCTTTATACTGATATTCCCCTTCCTTGTGTCATATCTCCTCCTTCTTCTGCTTGCTGTCCAGTACACCATATCACTAATGTAATCTCTTTGTCTTTATTTCTGTTATTCTACTGTCACCTCCTCAAATGTGTCAGCACCCTCCCGTCAGTCTTTATGTTCGCATGTGTCCTTTTACTTCTAAATCTTACCATCTTTCCATCCCTTGTCCTTTCCCGTCTTTCTTTCTCCATAAAAAATGTGCACCAGTCCTTGGAAAAAAAAAGTTTTAGCCTTCCTCCTCCTTTCCAATCTCCTTTATGGAACTGTCTCGGATTCCTTGTGTATGCTCCTCTGCTTACTGCAGTCATTTCCAGCCCCCTTTTTTTTTTTTAAAGTATTTTATTGATTTTAAAAGAATAAACAGTCATGTTAAATTAATAAAGAAATAAATTTCCAGCCCTTTTAAAGGTCAAAAGATAAATAGATCTAAATATTGCTACACATCCTTTAATGTGGCGTATAATCTTTCTTGGAGCATCACTATACAGCAGATGTGCACAGGCTTAGCTGTATGCATGCTATTTGCTTGAGAGTTTACGTTTCATCAGCCATAGCCGAAATTACAAGAATCTCTTCTTAATGATGGACCTACCATTTCCATGGGTGAGATTTCTAATTATGGCAACTTGGAATGGGAAATTCCTGATAGTTAATTGATAACTGGCTTTAGGTTGCAGTAGTACACTACAAAGCATACTTGCAGGAGCCCCAGTGCATTTGTACTAGGCATGCTTCTGAATACCCCCAAAAATCTTAGCAACCACTAAAGCTACACACACATTGTCAGCAATACTTTGTTACTCCAGCTATGAGCTTTCATAAGAGGCTAATCAATTCTGTTTGCATCACTCTGTTGAGATACTTAGAGAAATATGAAAATTATGACATACAAATAACATATGAACATTTAGTATTTGTTAGACAGTTGTGCTACCCTTCATGTAAGCTTGAAGATAACATTTTTCAGTGGCTTGTATACAGCATGGTTTGGGAATTATTAATGTATGCATGAACAGGCAATACAAGATGTGTAGAGGTATCACTATAATAATCAAATGGAAACATCTGGAGGCCTCACTAGGGTTGAATGAGGATCATAACAGTGGAGCTCTGGAAGTTTTGCCCTATCTCCACTGTCCACTGTCATAGGATCTCGGCATTACTATACTTAGAGATGCAGAAACACTGTGTCAGTTTACTTTTGTTTGGAGATGTGTTGAACAGGACAGTCCCATAACAGTGGAAGTAAGAAAGTCTCTCCTCTTTGTTGTTGTGTTATCTTGGACTTAGTGTATTTGCAAATGTGGGAGTGTGGAATGTGCAGGAGGCCTGCCAGTTAAGGGATTAAGAGTTTTTCTCTCTTACACGCACAGACATTTTAGATATATGAAAAAACATTGTATTTTACATTACTTTATGCAACGTTATTGATAAAAACAGTGGCTGAATTTTGACATTGCTGCCTTTTGCTAAATAAATACTACCCTTTCAATACTCCCAACAAGTCAGATGAGAGAAGGGAAAAATTAATGCAACATGACTGTCAACAGCTAAAAGAAGACTATGCAGGAGACAGAGATCTACACTCAGCTGTGAGTTGTTCAATAATGTTCACTAGTTGCCAATGACTAAACATGTTAGTGGGCTAATCCAGATGCACTGCCAAGAGCTGGGGAGTCGGGTAACACATCTCAAGCTGCAATCTGTTCTGGAAGATTTTGAGATGGAGTTTAAGTAGCAGCCTCTGATAACTACAACTTTAAAGCTGATGTGCTTTTACTTGGCTGATCTCTGAATGAATGTCAGTTCTGCCACAGTGTCAGCTAATGCTGTTGTAACTCATGGATTTTGTGTCCCTTCTGCAGTGAACCGTGTACTGACAAATGTATAAGCAAACTGGGCTTGATGTACACATTAAACAAGAATTTGAATGTGTTTTTGGACAGGAACCAGCATATGGTATTACTGTTCTCAAAAGTGACACGAACACACGCTAGTATGAATGGTTATAACAGTACCAAACCATAGTGCATGGTTACGCAAAAAAATAAAGTCCACATTAAAATGGCCTTACACAACACTTATATTAAAGCTATAAAAAATAATTAGGCAATTGAGGGACTTATGCAGATATCAGATTAGAAACTTTGAAATAGCCAGTTTAATGGGCTCTTGTGATATGTGCTCAGAACAGTCATCTTGGGGTAGAGGGGACTGGACTATCAAATGATTTAATGGACATTTAACGTGGCCGTTGCTGTACATGGCAGTGCAATGTTTGTTAATTAAATCATGCAAATAGAAAAGGAAAGCAAGAAGTAACTGCTCTGATGGCCATGGCCTCAAGCTAAATGCCAAAAAGTGTATAGTCATCCCCTCTGGCAAAAACAAAGTGCCCACAAATTACCACATAGGTGGTAATCCATTAAGTACAGAAGAAGTAATTAGGGACCTGGGGACCCAAGTTGATAGCAATCTCTCATTTGACAACCACGTGGCCAAAGTGGTTAGAAAAACATTTTATATAGCCCACCTAATCATGAAGGGATTCACATCTAGATGACGGGAGGTCATCGTGCCTCTTTACTCATCCCTCATCAGGCCCATAATTGAGTACAATGCCCCTTTTGGGATGTACCTTACCAGACACCTGCAGCAACTGGAAAGACCCCAAAAGTACCTCACCAAGAGGATCAAAGGGCTCAAACAGATGCCATATGCTGTCTGGTTAAAGAAACTCCAGCTCTACTCAGTGGCATACCGCCTGCTCAGAGGCGATCTGTGCCTGACGTATAAAGCCATGTCCAACCCGGAATTAATGGACATGCTGCACCTCAGAAAATCCAAATTCCATCGAGCTACACGCTCGAGAGACTTGAACCTCAGCACTGAAATAAATAGGACATGATGGAGGAACAGATTCATAACCCAGAAGCTCCCTTCACTTTGGAATAAAATCCCAGTCCAGGTTAGGCAGTGTCCCTCATTGACTCTCTTCAAGAGGAACCTTGATGAGTGGATGGGAGATCATAGGTTTACCCCGGGTATCACTTCTGTGTCACTGTTAGACAGAGGCACAGTATACTAACCTCGAAAAAGGGCATAGCAAAATTAATTTAAAATGGGTGGCGAAAGCCAAACACACTTTGGCTAGGCTTATAAATGCCCTAGGGCAGATAGCCTAGTATGAACCTATGAACCTATGATGAACGCCTTAATGTTGATAATCTTTAGTTGAGAAATATTAAAACCAGTTTAGCTCTTAAACTGAATGACAAACTGCATACAGCTTAAATTCTGCATTGTGCCATGGACTTGTAGCTAGAGGTATGGTTCATGTCCTTCCTGCATGCCATTTGAAATTAAACAAGATGCAAGCTAGCTAGATAGAAAAATCCATTCTCTGTGATTCATGAGTCACAATTAGGCTGAAAAAATGATCCAGAGAAGGTGGCCTGCCCAAAAATTGAATTACATGAAAATGATGTTGAGTATCAGGGAACACAGACAATGAAAAACACTGAAATGTGTAAAAATATGAAAGGATGTGACAGAGAAATCGGACAAATTGTTAATCAGAGTAGTGGACAGACTGTTTATTTCTCATCTGTATTCTACACTACAACCTATCGGTGATGTGAAAAAAGAAGAAATTGCAGAACAGAAGGTTGCCTTTGGTAGTGTGAAAGAAGTTTCTTCTCTCACTTCATAGGTGTGTACTAGGCAAGCAACCACTAGGGCCTTTATAAGCCTAGCTGTGCAATCCAAATGTGTGCCACAAGTTATATGTTTTAGATGTTTATATATAGGTGATTGTTTGTTACTACATGATTTACTGACTGCCTCTGTCTGTCAAAGATGTAGGTGTCAGACTAAGGGTGAATTTTAGATTTCCCATCCAGTGGCCCAAGTGACGATTAAATATGGTTAGGGAGAGACTGTTTCACATAGATAAGGAGCCTGTTCCACAGAAAAGGCATTCTGAGATACATATTTGTCTTTCCAATATGTCCTACTTATGGTGCTAGAAAATTTTAGATCAAGTAGCTCTGATGTTGTTTGTTTTGCATTCATGCAGAAGGTTCATCAGAGCAGTGTCCAGGGATGTCTTGTATGCCAAGCACAGATCACCTCTCAGTAGTCTGTAACAGACAAGAGTTTAGAGATAGATGCTTGAAATGATCTGCATAGGACATTGTGTTTATGCTCTGTATTATTTTTGTAGGAACCTTTGCAGACATTCTAGTTGCTGCATGTTTCTGGTCAGGTATATACAGAATGGGTCATCATACTCAGTGATGGGTCTAATGATGGCTAAGTATAGTGGTTCAATGACTTCCATGGACTTAGATGCCATGCCCTTACTTATAAGGTGAGTAACATGGAAGGATTTCCTTACTACTTTGGATGCATGTTTGTCAAAGGCCAGGTTACTGTCTATATGTGTTCCCAGATCCCTGACTAGTGGGTCAACTCTTAGGGGTGCTTTATTGATGACATGGTTTCCTAGGGTGGCAGACTTCCCAAAAGGTAATATAATGTATTTCTTGGCATTAAGATTTAAGCTTTGGCTTTGACACCAATCATTTGTCTATGTTAGACCCTCTTGTAAGTTGTTAGTGTCTTGTGGGGATTCTATGACTGTTTCCAGACTGCAATCATCTGCAAATCTGGTCAGCCAGAGGCCTTTGACATTGGCCTTGACTCCTTAGAGGTATATGCCAATGAGGAGTGGGACCAGCACAGAGCAATGAAGGACTCCACTGGTAACCGTCCTCTTTGAGGAGGTGGTCTCACCAATCTTAACTTCCTGGGTCCTATCCTTGAGCCAGCTGGATATCCAGTATGACATATAGGGATTTGAACAATGCTTGAGTGGGTTATTGTACGAAACGTCTTAGCCAAGTCAAGGTACGCAGTATGCACTGGTTTATCTCATCCATTGTCTTGGTGACCTTCTCAAAGAAGTCCACCAGGTTCAGTAGGCACGACCTTCCTTTGACAAAGCCAAACTGGGATGATCCAGAGTCTTAAGATCTCCTATGTCTTTGTGGATCATTTTCATGATAATTATTTCTATGGCTTTGCATGTAAGACTAGTCAGACTAATGGGTCTGTAGTTTCTGGAATCTGTTGATGGTCCACCCTTATGAAGAGGGATGACTGTTGCAGTCTTCCAGTCTCATGACATGAAGCCTGTTTTAAGATTATAGTTAAATAGCAGCTCCAGTGGCCCTGATAGATCATACTATTCAGGAAGCATCCCATGATATTATTGGGCCCACTGAGACTGTGTTCTTGGCCTTAGCAAGCTCAGCCAGGACATGCTTTCTATTTATACTTGGAGGGATTATGTTTGAAGGTATTTCTTGGGAGGTGGCTGGGGTGATTGGTGGGTAAATCTGGAAGTGAATTTGTCAACCAGCAGATTAGCTGCATCACCAAGCTCAGTGAATGTGGAACCATTAACCACCAGTTCAGCTCACTACAGTGTGCTTCCTTTGAGATTTCTGACACAACTGAAGACCTTATGCTTGTCTTTTGTCTGGGGAGCTATCTTGGCCTCAAAATTAGCTTTATTTGATGTAATTAGCCCTCTTAGCAGTCTGTCTATTTTGACAAGACAGTTCTTTTCTTTATGGGACTTACACTTGCTGATTTTAGCCATGATGTTTTCTTTTGTTGTATAACCTGTTTAATCTAGGATGCCATCAGGGTGGCTTATTTTTGGAGTTAGGTTTGGGCTTACTTTTTGTAGGTACAGCAGCCTCGATGCAGCCATTAGCATGTATGTAGTGGGTTTCTGGTAAAAATTCTGCATAGGCTGCTTTGCACTCTGGCTTGGAGGGGCACTGAACTTTGCCAAATTATCACTTAATAAAAGCTAGTTTGCCTTGTAATAGTTCCCAACTGTTATTGGGTTTACTGGGGTTACCAAGTTGATTTCTATTTCAATGAAGACAGTTTATGGTCAGATCTTACCAGGGAAGACATGATCTTGGGGGTGGTGCAGTGTTCTTTCATATTTGTGAGTATGAGGTCCAGTATGTTGGTACCTCTAGTGGACATATGCACTAACTGGTTAAGGGTGTTTGTATTTACAAAGTCTAGGAATCTCTGTGTCTGCAGATATGTGTGTGTGTGTGTGATTCCCAATCTGTAGAAGGGTAAAATTCGCCATGAATATGATGTTAGATTGGATGGTGAGTGTATCCATTAGGTTTAAGTATGCACTGTGAGTAGAGTGTGACCTAGTGCTTGTTAGGATATAGTATGGGATTTTATCTAAGGTGACCTACATGAGGAGAAATTCCAGCACGTCATCCTATTTAACCAACCTAGAGGTATGCTTGTTTTTGATGTATATCGAGACTCTTCCACCTTTAGTCCCTGCTTATGTAGCTACTGGCACAAAAGTGTGTAAGGCACTGAAATTCTGCAGCTTTAAACCATGGCTCAGAAACTGCACCAATGTCTAGATTCCCCAGGGTGAGGAGGGCTTAGAGAGAATTTAGTTTTTGCTTAGGCTCCTGGCATTGAGTGGTAATAACTTGAGGTTCAGTTGAGTTGATTTTATGTTGGTAAGTCTGTCAATCTGGCATTGCCTAAGAAATGATTAATGGGGAGGATAAAGGTTTAGTCATTTTTTGAAAGCCTAGAGAGGACAGGTGCAGACCATCCTTGGCAAAGCAATATGGTCTGCTAATCATGTCTTCCCATGCTGACAAATATTGAATCCCCTTAGAATGACACCAGAAACTCAGACAGTTGTGAAAATAAATAATTTGTTGGTATTGTGGCATCATTCTTGGTGGAGGAAATATGCTGCTCAATGCTCGGTTCATACCAGCCTGAGACACATAGAGAGATCAGTAATGTCACTATTCATATAGTCGGGAGGTATGTCTCAGGTTATTTAAATCTACGAGGCCCATGATGGAATCATAATGATGTCTGTGTACAGTGACTTGTGTGCTGTATTCAGCAGATCCTGGCTACAGATAGGCAACTAACAGTTATCTTCTCCTTGTTCAGCCTGGTTTGAGTGGCATCAGTATATCTTACAATGGATTCCCCTATGAGTAGTGTCCTGGGAAGTGTGTTTGCTTGCCCTGTGGGCTTTCTATTTGGGACTCCACTGATTGTGGCTGCATGTATGGTATTAGGAGTTGCTTTTGAGTGTTTTGGGGATTGCTGAGGATAATCTTTGCTGATGGGTGTTCTAGGATGTCTTTCTTGTTTAGAAGACTGAATTTAAGTGCCTCAGAATATGCAGGTCTATGTGAGTGTTGTGTTGCGTGCTTTGTGTGGAGAGTGCTATGTACATGGTTTTGACAACTTGGAAATTGCTTCCATATGACAGTGTAGCCTCCAGTGACATTGTGTATGTACACCTCTCACGTACTATATATGTTACTTTAAGGATGAACTGGGTGTTCGCAAACATGCAACAAGTGTTGCATTGTCTCTAGATACCCATATTCACCAGGCTGGCTGCAGAGAAATTAGGAAATTGCATATCCATATTGTCCTGTCCCTTAATTGGTGAACTGCAAGGGTGTGGCACAGAAGTGTTAACAGGAGGCTATTAAGGGTGCTTTTGGCATGGGGGGGGGGTTGAGGCATACTAGGCTATAAAATACTACAGTATTGCCACGATGCAGAAACTTGCTGCTCTAAGCTTCTTAGTATGCAAGGCATTTGCTCTATACCTACTGCTTTACAGGGTACCACTTTAGAGGCAGTTCTAAAGAGAAAAGTTGCTTCTAGATGTCTGCATCTGTACTCAGCACTGACATGGTGAGCAACTCTGTGCATATGTGCTGAATTTATAACAGCACTGGAAATACTGAAAACAGATTACTGAGCCCTCTGGCCAATAAAACAACTACACTTAGAGCCCTTTTGTGTGCTTTCCAACTCAGATAGACCAGGCAAACACCTACTGTCACTAGATGACTAATCCCAATCCTCCTAATGTAAAAACACAGCAAGAATGTCCAAAGTGCAGTGCTACCTCAAACAAACTTAAGGAACGGCACAAGTAAAGGCAATACATATTTCAAGATATCAACAGCAGTGTACTTTAAAACAGCTTATAACAATAGTGTGAAGTATTTTGTGTAAATGAGCCTAGAGACACTCACTTGTGAGTAATTTATAATGGCACTAAAAACAAGCTAAGCTGATTAATAAGCTGTCTGACCAATAAAATGACTAAATGCAGGAATCTCTAGTGTGTTTTCCCAACCTATACATCCCAGGCTACCACCGACTTTCACTAGATGGCAAATCCTCGGTCTTCCTGATGTAAAAACACAGAAAAAAGCTTGCTAGAGTGGATAATACACTACTTTATCCAAAAACTAGCTAGATAATGAAGTCAAAGCAAGCAAATCAGTAGATGAGATAATGAGAGGCAAAATGCACTTTTCCCAAAATAAGAACAAGGAAAGGTAAATAAATAATTCTGGGTATTAACAGCAGTATAGAAAATGAGGAGCTTGGAAATCTCAATTTACAGTAAAGGGTAGGCAGGATAAAAATCACCAAGTTAAAAAAAAAAACAGAGCAAGGTATTGGAAGGTGGGTGGGAGAATCACTAACAGTACTTGTAGTTTTTTGCAGGCCTTCAGTCTCATCAGTAAAGAGAAGGCCACATATATACTCTGAGTATTTAAGTATCACTCAAGAAACAAAGTAACCAATGAAATTAAAAAACACACATGAAATATGTAGCCTGGGTAATTTGTGTCTATCTGCCACATAGAACAAAAACACCAGGCCAAACAGATTTCTCAAAACAGAAAACAAAATGGAATTGGTAAAACAGAAAGCAGCTCTATCAGTTTAAGCAACTACACATCAGAAACAAAAAAGGGATAAGACTTTTCTTGCTACTTTGTTTCAAATCACCAGAGTGTGACCAACAATGCTTGTAGTTTTTTGCAGACCTTGAGTCTTATCAGAAAAGACAAGGCCACAAATGTACTTACAAATACAATGCGGATTTAACTATTAGTCAAGAAACAAAAATAACCAATAAAAATGTGAAATGTGCAGCCTGGGTAACTTAAGTGTCAATTCAGAGCAGTCATAAGCAATGAAGCACTGTCATGAGGTGTACATCACAGGTCCATGAGGAGAGGAAATCCTTACCAAAGGTGAGGATCAAAAAATGTAGCAAGAATGGCAATCACACAAGCAACCCAAGGCTATGTACAGAACTTAGAGTTTGCAGTGAGGCAAAGGAGGTGGAACAGAAGTGTTTCCAGTTCTCTCATCAAATGGGTGTGAAACAGTGGTTTGAGAAGGCATAAGGGAGAGGTAGGGACTGATCTAAAGAGCAATGCCATCTGGGAGATAAAGTACAGTGGGAATTGTCTGTGCAACTTATGGAGTCTAATGAACTGGCAATACTCAAAGCACAGCATCAAATTCTAACAGGAAGTATTTGAAGTAGAACATCAAATCCTACTGGGCAATTCTGCAGCAAATGCTGGAAAAGGAGATTAAAGGGCTGGGTATTTATTAGATAATAACCTAAGCCTTTAGTACCTGGAAGCAAGCACAAGCACACACACACACACACACACACACACACACAGGTCTTGGGTTATAAAACACCTGACCTGTGCGAACAACACATACATAGATTCTTAAGCCAGTACAAATCATAGGGAATGGCTAGGACAGGAGAAGATGAAATGTGTTAGTATACATAGTTCATTATAATAAAACTCATTATAATAAAATTGCAAAAATGCATTTAAGGGATGTAGTACCTCAGACAAATACAGCAATAGGTAGAAGAGATTTAAATGGTTTAGGCTGGTAGTCGTAAAAGGAAAAAAATAGTGGGGGAGTATTATTACAAGAACTGATCTGCCTTTTATTCTTTTTGCTTATCCCCAGGTTATCTATCTAAAGGAAAGAAGAACTGAAGAGATGTTTGGATATTATGAAGGAAAAAAATCTTGCTCTAGTCTGATTATTACTTCCTCACAAGAAGAGCTACATAGCAAGATTATGTCATTCTTTAAGATGAAATAAATAAGAGACCAATCTGACTGCACATAACGGAAAAAAAAAACACTGGATGTGACAATCCAAGTACAAAAACACACACAGCATTGTTCTGAATGTAAAAAACAAATTTTCCTTAAACCTAAACATGGGTATTTGGTCTAAGTTGACTTTATAAACATTATTGTACTGACTCCAAGAACATTTACCCAGTGTGCAATAAAAACTATGACATCTTGAGAGATTCACCTATATCTATGACCCAGATGATCTCTACTCAATAAGCAAAATAATTAATAGAAGATTTGAACAGAAGGTGACAGAAAAAACACTGCTGGCCAGCCTATCCTGGGGGAAAGTGGTCTAGTCTCCAAGGTTTGAGTCCAGTGGTGAAATGAAACTACAGGACACAGTATCTAGAATTGTGCACTTTGCTTTGCAAGCTGTGATATGCAAAAACCTTAAGGTGCCATGTGTAATGGTGTTGATGATGCTGTAGAGCAGAAAGACTTATCAGGTCCTTGCAGAAATAAGTGTATACATCAGCAGACAGTGGTAAAGGTTTTGGCCATTAAAAAGGGAAAAAACGATGGCCACTTGGATGTCAGTTTTCTGTAACCAGCTCTCACTCTATGCAGAACAAACAGTCCAATCAATCACAGAGGGGTGAGACCTGTCTAGTATGTGGATAGAAACCATATAAAACATAGGAAGGACTCTTCTGGTATTTGCCTCAAACCAGGTATTCCAGGGGACAGAGGGAGTCCAGGATTTTAACACTGGAAGTTTACTGAAGCACAGCATAATGAACACTGCTGACTCAAGTACCTCTCTGGACCTCTTCTGTATTGCCTATACATCTGCAGCATCAGCTTGTAATTATAGGAATTCTTAAATATCAAACACTAAGGAAGAAACTCCCCTAAAATGTCATTTGGGGACACCGGATTAACAAAACTGGGCATAGAGCCTACCTTTATTTTTGTTAACAGATGAATAAAGAAACTGTATGCAAAGGATGGCAGAATAATCCTCCACACTAGACATCATACATCAAAGGGTGTCTTGTAGTGTAGAATTACACTTCGTGTAACACAAAGTTAGTCCATGAAGTTGTATTAAACAGGAATTAAGGAGTCTCTGAAGAAAAAAGGACCGTGTCATCATGAAATATTCTCAGAGGTTTCAGAGTGGGAGGATGGCTAGCTATAAATATACATAATCACTTTTTGTTTCCTTGTCTGCCTGTAAGGTGTCAGTGTTTTCTGTATCTACTAGCCTAAGCATAAATGTATGAATGCAGGTGATCATATTTATGCCATTAAAAAAAAAAACACAGCTGGGCAAACCGGGCGAGAAATACATGCAAACACCTTGATGGAATATGGAATAGTGTAATGGAATTCCCCAACAGCCACCTAAAAAACAGAATATTCTTTCCATAAAAAACAGGGCAACATAGCATCAATGCTGCAATACTGCCTGGATACTAAACCCCAGCCCCACCCCTAGTATAACATCATGTGTGGGGGCACAGCAGAGTACTCCCTTACAGTACTTGATGCTATACAGACTCCACAATTGTTAAAGATACCTGTTACAACAGGACTGGGTAATGAGATTTAAAAAAGCCCAAAGTTAATGAACTGTTACCCATTCCTGGAGTAATATAATTAGTGTTATGTTCTTAACTGCTAAGAACACCCAAAGCTGAATATTTGATCTATAAAACAATGTGTTCTGAATCATCCATAGGTACAAAAGCCTAATATTTACAGGAAGCCTACTTTTAATAATTCCCGTTTAGAATTTTCAAGTAGTCATCCAACTTAGGCATTAAAAAGTATTGTGAAAGGGCAGTGTATCAGAGCTGCCAGGATGACATTCCATTACGAAGATGTAGCGACAGACCTAGCTTTTGTTGCTACCATGTTCCTAGTTCGTGGTTACCCATTGCACTTAGTCAAAGATATAAGAAATTACATGCAGTCCCAGTGGGGTAAGAAGTATAAACCCCTTTTATCAAGACAAAGAGCAACAGGCAAAGAGTTTTGGAAGAGCTTTAGTTTTAGAGTATGAACCTCAGACACAAGAAATTAAAAATATTTGTATGAAAAACTGGAACATTTTAAAAGGGAGCCCCAAAATGTACTACACTTTGGGGATAAACCCTGTTTTTGTTTTTAAATAAGGTCCAAATCTAAAGCAAAGATTTGAAAGTGTGACACAATCTACAGGTTTCAATGGTTCTCAGAAGAGCGGTACAACTAAGTTTAGAGTGTGTGGTCAGTGCCCGTACATCTTGGATGGTGATGGACTAACCTTGGAGAGTATTTGTTCCACTACTAATTTTGTGAGTAAATTGTCAATCTAAGGGGGTAGTTTGTCTTGCTAGATGTCAGGGGTGCCCAGCACTTTATGTGGGCAAAATAGAAGCCCTTGTTGAACAAAAATTATACAATTTATTGTAATTTTACTGTAAGATTAATAGAGGCTTTCAAAGTTTTTACTATGTTTTTATAGTTTTGTTTATTTAGTTGAGTGTCAGAATTCTACGTTACTGTCCCTTTAAAAGACTTCTTACCAATTTAAGGCATTTTATTGAATGACTTTGTATAATATAAGGTAGTTCTTAAAAGTTTTAGATTCTGATCAAGTCCTACTGTTTAACATGGCAATACTGTTTAACATGGCAAGTGTTTTTATCAATAAAGTGGCTTGGAATTAAAGTCCGTGTGATTGACTGCACACAATACTTTGTTGGAAATCAGTCTATTTTACAAGCAATGGCACTACTAGGAACATGATGGGTACCTTTGTTAAGTAAGGTGGACATCTGTCGATACTAGCTTTTGCACCTAGTGTTCATTAAAACCAGGAAGTGGGCAACTTTAATCCATCTTATCAGGTATCCAGTGGACACCTCCCAAACAATTCCTTCACCTCCATAAAATCTTGTGATCCCAAAACAATAAATATATCTTAGCTATCAAAGAAGGGTGAAAGGCTAACGTCTTCTATCCTGGTATATTTTAACTTTTTTATTTACTGGTTTTATACCTTAAGTTATTTTCCCTCCCTAATTTTTCACTGCTTTATTATAATCCTGGGCTAATGGCATTGATCCTGGCTAAAAAGGATCTGTGGATTATCCCACTTCCCCATTTAACAAAAACATATCAAGGACCAGCTCAACTGCCCACTCAAAATAAGATAAATATATAAGGAGGCAATGGCAGAACCAACCGGTGTGTTAGCATAGGACCAATTTTAGTCAAGAAAATTTAAATATTACTAACAAGTGCCAAAGTCAAAGTTCAGCTTTACATTATTGAGACAGGTGCAGAGTCTAAAGCAATTGTCAAAAAAAAACTACATGCTCAATATTATAAAATAACATATCTGCCCATAGTAAATTGAGGTCTATAATAAAATAATGAAAACAGTAAAGTAAACAAAATCTGAGATAAGGTTATAAGATGAAAAAATATGCACATCTTAATGAGTTTTTAAATGACAAGACATTAACAAATTAAATCAGACCAAAATATATGGAACAATAAAAGGCTATCAAAAAGTCAAACAAAATCAGCTCAGACATTCACAGCTGGAAAATGACTGAAGCACAATTGCATCCATCCATGTTTATGGCTCTCATTTGTTAATAAGGAAATATAAAATTAAGGCTTCAAGTAGTAGCTCCAAACCCAAGTGGATACTTTCACAGCTGAGAAAATTCATTAAAGCACCACAAGTTCAAATTAAGTGTTCAGTGAACCAGGTCCAAAAACCCAGACATGATCAAGGTACACCTGTTCAGTGAAACAAAAAATATATATAGCTACAATAATGAACAATGGATTATCCAGGCAGGAACAAAGCACAACAAATGTGTTCATCAAAAGCTAGTCTAACATCCAGTAAATTTAGCAGATCCAACCCATCCGGTATAAAAGTAAAACCATTTCCACACAAGCATAAAAAAAAAAAAAAAAACACCAGGAGCATGGTTCACTTATACTTGCCATAAAAATAGACGTTCAGGACCAGACCCATCTTTCTCTACCCACAAAACTTGAGGCTCAAAGGGCTGTGTTGGCTCAGCACCTAAAAATTTCCAAGACTGCAAAATTCCTTCTCTTTATTCATAGGCCTGTGCATAAGGCCCCTTCTTCAGATCTCATTAGGTCCATGGTCAAGTAAAACAAGTTAGATGTAATGCCAGACAGAAAACCTCTTTGAAGAGACTTTGTAAAAGAGGGTGGGTTGTAAACGAATATGGACCTGGATCTACACATCATTAATGTAAATATATAACTTTTGTATGTGACATGACTAATCCTTTTCCTCAATCCATTGGACACAGGCCCAAGCTAATCATGATGGATGACTCCTAAGAAAAGATGCTTTTAAATATCTAATCTCCATGGACAAATTGAGCAAATCACTGAACTTTAAATGTTTTACAAACATATGGGGAGATTTGCCGAGCCCACTAATCGCCATCACTGTTATTATTATTAATAATAATAACAGTAGTAGTAGTACAGCTACGACAAGTAGAAAATCAGTATAAGAAGCCAATGTCCATAATTACTGCTGATCACAAAGAAACTAATTGACCATCTTGACTTTAATCTTCTTCAGCACTAGTTATTCATTGGCGCTGATACTGATATTTTTCTGAGGTAACTACAGTAAACTCTCAGTTAACCGGCACCCATGGGGATTGGTAGATGCCAGATAACTGTAGTTTCTGGTTGCTTGAGAGTTACTATTAAAAATAGGCCTGACTAATACTGTACCCTATACTATTTGTTTGGTTTGACTTGTTCTTAGGTTGGAGAGAGAGGGAATTTATGCCCATCTTCCTTTTTAAAACACTAAAAACGTAAGGTATGTTTCTGTGGGGGGAATAGCAGAAAGTGCAACACATGAAAATTGTACTGTATTTCTTCAACATTTTTTTGCTGGTTGCTTGAGTTCTGGTTAACTGAAAGTTTACTGTTTTATTCTCAGATATGACCCAGTGTCCAATGACACCATCTTTGATACTGGGATTCAGTACTGCTTTTCCTTAATGTCAGTGCCTTTCTTAGAGCAAAACATTACTATTGGCTCTGACCTTTCGTATTTCTCAGCACCAACTTTGATGTTTCAGTTTGGTGTTAACTAACAAGCTGATATGGGCGTTCTTGGAGAAGACTGTTCTTCTTCTGCACCAATATATCCTTGTCACAACTGGAGCAAACAATACTTTCGCACTAAAAAAATTGAAGGGTCTGAATCACAAAAACTAAACAGGTCACCTCAAATCCTTGCCCCACTTCAGTATCGTACAGGCTACTAATAGGTGATCTCTGCCTCATGTATAGAGCCTCAACAGACCCTGTCTTTACAGACCTTTTACACATTTACAAATCTAGTGGTAGCATGAGCACCTGCTGAAGGGATCTCAGTCTTTTCTCCAATATAAACAGAACATATAGGAGCGATGTGTATGGATCACAGAGAATTCCTCATCTATGGAACAGTCTTCCACTCCACATAAAGTGAGGTACTTCTCTTACTCTATACGAGTGTAATTTGGATGAATGGATGGAAAGCTGCAAATTCATTCCAAGTTAAATACAGTATTTAAATTGATTTAACTGTGTTGCAGGAATATTAACTGAACTGGAAGTTTTGACTCTGCTCTTCAGTCAGTGCTTGCTGAATTTTATTATTTGTTAGTAATTGCAGCTGTGGGGGTAGCCACATTCTTTGATTTCCTGTCCTTGCCTATTTAAGTGGTACAGAGTGAAATATTTTCTGCTTAAAAACCTCAGATTTGGCCGGCTAAGATCTAGCTGTATTCAACTGGACGTATAAGAGAATTTAAGTACCTTTATCTGCACTTTTTTCAAAAAATACAGTATTTAAATTGATTTAACTGTGTTGCAGGAATATTAACTGAACTGGAAGTTTTGACTCTGCTCTTCAGTTAGTCCCACCCACCTGGTTTTTGTTTTGGTGTTAATCTTAGTGGCCTTGAAACTGCCCGCCCCTCTTGTAAATTTGTGTTTGGATACTCCTTCTGGGCCCATCTCATTTGCTCACTCAACTGAGTGCAGTGAGATCATATTCTGATTTCAGGCACTCCTACTGTGTACAAAGAGAGCATCTGGGAAACAGAAAAAAAAATTTAAGCTCGTTTCCTGCCTTTCCTGTTAAGTGGTATAGACTGTTTGTAGGCTTCTGAGTCCCCACGCCCTTCTGTGTTGAAGGGAAGCCTTCTAGCTTAGTTTTTTCCTTATAAATAGCCAGTTTTCTAGTTTCAGCACTCAAATCTGTTTCTTTGAACTCAGCACTTGTTCAGAACTCATTGTAAGCACTACATAAGCTTCAAATTACTACAGCACTCAACTTTCCTCACTTGTCTAGTGGAAAGCAGTTTTTAGTACTTACTAAATAAGCAATTATCCAGGCATGTCTAAGGGTCAGCTCCCAGTGATTTCTCCTGTCTACCTGATGAATCTGGGCATCTTGGGGCAATGCAGCAATTGCCTCATGTACACAGACAACCCTCTCCTCCTACCACCCAACACTACAACCTGTGAGAGATGCACTTATATAGCCAAACTGGAAGCAAAGCTCTCTTCACCCAAGACTGGACTAGACAGTCAAGAGGAGAAGGTAAACACTTGCACCACATCACACTCATCTCATAGTCCCTCAAAACCTACACCACCAAAACACACACAGAAACACAAAACACACACCTACATTCGCGGAGGCTCTCAATAAAAACCTGCCCAAGCATCATGGATATCCAAAGCATAAATGCAAGCAAACTCCACCCCCCCAACACAACCCAAATGACACATAGCCCACAAACTCAGTGTGCCACTCAACCACAGCCCATAAGGCATAAGGCATAACAACGTACCAAACATTCTAGTCATAGGTGACTCTATAGTCAGGTACACTGATGTTCCACTCACTAGACTAAACAAGGAGAAAGTTGCTGTCAGCTGCCTGTCAGGTGCCAGGATCCATCACATAACGCATGCACTCAGGTCACTCCACAACAAGTACAAATATGACACTGTCATTGTCCATGTTGGTGTGAATGACCCAAGACGTACCTCCCTGGACTACATGAAAAGAGATATGCAGGAGCTCTCCGATTTTGTATCCCAGGCAGGTACGACCCTAACCCTGAGTAGCATCCTGCCATCACCCAGAAAGATGCCACTGTACAAGGACAAAATGATTGACTTCAACAATTGGCTAAGCTTCTGGTGTCATTCTAAGGGGATCCAGTATTTGTCTGCCTGGGACGACATGATCGACAGTCCACGATGATTTGCCAGAGATGGCATTCACCTGTCGCCCTAAGGATTCCGGATACTGGCTAAGACTCTTGCAACCCCTATAGTGCCTTTTTTAGGCAAGGTTCAAATGACAAATTCACCACTGTAACAGGTACAAGCAAGCAAACTCTGAGGGTAATGCTACTCAATGCTAGAAGTCTAAATCTCAAAATGCACTCACTCGAGGCACTCCTTAAAATGGAGAACACTGACATCTGTGCAGTGACAGAGACCTGATTCAAAGCTCCAGAGAGCACCACTACATTACCAGGCTTCAATTCATACCACACCTTTCGGCCACCTAACCCAGAAAGAAGCACTAAAGGCGGAGTTGTGTCCATATTCATTAAGGATATCCACACCTCCAGGCTAGTTGCACAGCATAATGCATCCGAGATTATCCAAGTGCAACTAACTCTAGGCAAGACCACAATCCAAATTGTAGCTTGCTACAGACCCCCCACCATGCCCCAGGATTCACACTCCTCATTTCTTGATACACTGGAAAGTATTAGGGTACAACCCAACACCCTAATAATGGGCGATTTCAACTACCCCACCATTAACTGGGAAAACTACTCATGTACCAACTCCTTTGCTCAACGTTTTCTAGAATTCATAAATTCCAACGCCTTGGATCAACTTATTCACATCCCCACCAGGGGCAGCAATATCCTAGACCTGGTCATTACCAACATGGGAAACTGGTGTTCCACACCAAAGGTCAATTCCTCGTTGGTCAGATCCGACCACAAGCTAATCAGCCTAGACATCCACATCCCACCTCCAGCCCCAATTAGGAAACCATCGTAAAAAACTTCTCAAAAGCCAACTTCACATTTCTTAAGACAGAAGAGGCAAACTTCATGACATCCATGCAGACGGACAATAGAGGTATGACTGCCGAATCCTACACAAATGCACTTTATAAGCACTTACACAAGTGCATGAATCATGCTATCCCTAATAAGACCAAGATGTTATCCTCCAAAAAAAGGAAGCCAATCTGGTGGTCCTCTGCCATAAACAAACTCTACAATAGAGGAAAGAAACTGTTGCAAAAAAGAGTAAAATTCCATGACTGGAGGAACTCCCTGGTCAACCTCAGTAAGAAGCTGAGATCCCTCATAAAATCCTCCAAAGCTAGTTACGAAAACAAAATTGCCACTGACTCTAAAGACAACCATAAAGCATTCTATAGCTAGGTCAAGAATCTAAATGGGAACACTCAGATCTGCTCTGAGTTACAGCATAATGGCACTAAATATACAGAACCAACCGATACTGCCAACATCCTAGCAGATAGGTTCAGTGCTAACTTTACCCCCCTCTCACCCCCTAGAGGGCCCATCTCTATACCGGAAGAATGCAAAGTTCCTATAATCACGGCTGCACAGGTCAAAAACACACTCTCCAAAGCCAATGGGACCTGACAATATCCCAGGCTGCGTTCTACACGAACTACAGAATGAACTGGCACCCTACCTAAGTACCATGTTCAATCATAGCCTCACCTCAGGCTTTGTACCCACTGAATGGCGCACCACGACAGTTATCCCACTCCACAAAGGGGGAGCCATGATGGACCCCGGGAACTACCGCCCCATTAGCCTTACGAGCCTGGTCTGCAAAGCCATGGAACGTATCATCATGGACCTCGTAAACAAAGACATTGGTAATCTCCAAACTCTGGACCCTACTCAGTTTGGATTTGTAAAAGGCAGATCATGTCTCCTAAACCTGATTGACTTCTTTGAAGCAGTCACCAAAGCCATAGATGAGGGTAAAATGGTTCACACAGCTTATCTAGATCTCGCCAAGGTTTTCGACACCATCCCCCACTCTGGAATTATAGATAAGCTCACTAAACTAGGTATAAATCCCTATGTCACAAGATGGGTTGCCAACTGGCTCATGGACAGAACCCACATTGTGAAAGTAGCGCATTCCAAATCCGACATCAGACCAGTGACAAGTGGAGCACTACAGGGTTCAGTCCTGGGTCCTCTCCTGTTTGGTATCTACTTCTCTGAAGTGCAGGCCAACACAGAAGGTCTTTGGCTAACAAAGTTTGCAGATGACTGCAAACTAAGAGCCATAATCAAAACTCCTACCGATGTGGACAAACTACAAAAGGGCCTCACTGAGACAGGTACCTGGTGTCAAAGCCATGGCCTGAAGCTCAATGCTAAAAAGTGTATTGTCATCCCCTTTGGTAAAAACTCTGTACCCATGAACTACCACATAGCTGGTAGTCTACTTAATGCTGAAAATGTGATGAGACCTTGGGACACAGGTGGACAGTAGTCTCTCCTTTGATAATCACATCGCCACAGTGGTCAGGAAATCCTTCTATGTGGCTCATCTCATCACAAAAGGATTCTCATCCAGAAAAAAAAAAAAAGAGGTCATTGTTCCCCTCTACTCATCACTTATTAGACCCATTATAGAGTACAACGCCCCTTTTGGTATGTACCTCACAAGACATCTACAACAACTGGAAAGACCACAGAAATACCTCACAAAGAGGATTACTGGCCTCAAACAGATGCCCTATGCAGACAGTCTCAAAAAACTACAGTTTTACTCCATCGCATATCACCTACTCAGCGATCTCTGCCTAACATACAAAGCTATGTCAAACCCAGAGCTGTTGGACATGCTCCACTTAAAGAAATCTCAATCCCTCCAAGCTACATGCTCTAGGGACCTTAACCTTGTCACCACAATAAACAGAACATGCTGGAGGGATAGATTCCTGTCCCAGAGACTTCCCATACTCTGGAACAGACTACCTATGTCAAACAAAGCTCCTCATTGGCACTCCAAGAAAAATCTTGATGATTGGATGGGAAATTCATCCCGGGGAATCACTTTTGTGGCTCTGCTTGACAGGGGCACAGGAAAATAATTTTCTTGGATGGCGAAAGCCAGGGTACATTTTTTGGCGAGGCTTGTATGGGCCCTAGGGCCAATAGCCTAGTACCTACCTATGAACCTCGTGGATATGAGCAACAAGTAAATGTACCAACATATCCTTGTTCTGCCCGCCTCTGGGTTATCCATATACAAAATATAAAGTATAAAAACTACCAATGGAATGTAAAGCTAGACTTCAAGATCACCACAGATCAATAACCCAGTAAGTACCTATGAACCCACAATCTGAATTCATGGAGCTGCCCCCCTGCCTATTCGGTAAAAGAAATCTGTCTTCAGGTGTTTAACCCAATGTATCCAGGCATTTCCACCCTCCTTATTTTTCAGAATCAAGGTGGGATTATTTCCAAAAAAATGATATTATTTGTATATAGATATATATGGTTTCACTTCAGTATACCGAAATACCAAACGTTATACGGCCAAGACCATATTATCGAAATTTCAGTATTCCGAAACACTGAAGTGCTGGAAAAAAATAAATAGACTAGACTGCCCTCTACAAATCCTTGAACTTTACAGCTCACTTTATTCAGTTCCATGGTTTTGTTACTCTCCTTGTTCACCAGACGCCACCAGTTTATCTAGTACCTGTTACTAGCAACAAATCTATATATTTATGCTTCACCCGGTGCACTTCCTTACTTAACATCTGCTTCCACAGGTACTGTCACATGAGGTGAACCTCTCCTTGTACATCTTCTTACTTACATTTGCTTCCATTGGTACTGTCATATCAAGTGAACCACACAAAGGCCTTCACAATTCTACATGAACACCCCTGAATTACTTACATTGTAACTGTCAAGGGCACAATCTGTATTACCATTGACCCAGTGCAAACGAGCAATTAGAAATTCAATAGAATATTCCAGATTCCACTCTGAGCATTCATCTATTTATTTAGAATGTTCGTTAGATTCCTTGTGTATCTCCTTTTATCATCCAGGCCTAAACTATTTCAAAAAAAAAAAAAAAAGCCAGTTGCAGGTTCACTGCAACATTTCAGTACAGAAATGCAGCATTTATAACATATACTATTTCTTTCTGCGGAGGAGATTCCTGATCCGTTCAGTTTTCTCCTCACAAGAAATTGATGAACACATCTGGTTGATACTGTTCATACTAGTAGAATGGATCTCGTACTTTAACCATAACTACTTCTATTTGTTTCTAGACTACCCACTTAGCCTTCTGACTACATCTGTCACTGTCAGCCAGGATAGGCTCCAGTATTTTCTTAAAATAATTCATCTTTCACATCAGGAGCCTGAGGTACATTTTCATAATTATTGCTATGTTTTGTTTGATTTTTGACATCCAGCATTCCTGGTTGTAGTTCTCCCTGATGCTACACTACTTTTCAAATTATGAACTCAGATTACGTGCTCCCTAACTTTCAGCAGTATAATATACATATATCTTTGTTGACTATTGCACCACATTTTTCTCACTGCTACCCATACAATACCAATTTTCTTGTTGTTGGTCAGAGGAGGGCCCCAGTCTCTCCATAACTTGCATAATTATTACATGCAGTGGCCTTAACAAGTGGGCCCCATCACCATGTTTTTAGTCTTGAGGTGCTGAACTGGGCTTCTTTTCATGAAGTTAAGCCCCAGGTTGTGTTCATCCAACACTGATAAGGAAGTCCAGTGGACACTAAAATGTTTCTTCAGTCTCAGTTATCCTTCCTTTGTACAGAGTTCACTTCAGGACTGTTGAAGCAATGGAAGCTTCCATAAAAGAGTATTAAAAAAAATATGTCACATAATGGCATGCAACCTTTGCAACTATTGTGCAATATGTAACTACCTATTTGCAAACAGTTTAGTTAGCTGGAAAAATAATCTCAATTTCAGTTAAGAGTTAAATATTTTTAATTTAAAAAAAAACTGAAAACATTATTAACAAATATGTTTACAATGTATGATTTTATAAAAACACATGTATTAGCCATAAAGTTACAGGCAAAAAAACAGGTACATTTATTCAATAAATACACAAATTTGGCCCCGTCTCCTACCTGGAGCTGTGAAAGATGTTTAATTTGTGATGCCCTCTTAACAAATCTGCTCTAAATCATCATCATCATCAGTTCAAAGGTCAGTATTCACATCAACAGCAACAAGATTTACTCAGAAATATCTCTAACAGATGTACTATGTACACATGCAGGGATTATCACCCTGCAGATTAACTAACTTTCAAGGAGAAGTGCCACACGCACACACCCTACTTTATATAAAAACTCCAACATGACTTCACCTGAAAACAATGAGGATTTCACCCCTTTGAGCAATCTCATTTGATCATTTGGAGCTTGGGCAAAATGTACAATTACTGCACAGATGACAATGCACAAAAGCAGCTACTTCCAGTTATACACTTATCAGTCTTGTTCACTTTTGATAAACATTTTAAAAACAAAAGTTCCATTAAATTACAGTGTGTTAACATATTTCATTTATAGATGAAAAGTAGACTTGCCACCTTTTGCTGTGGTTGAACCCAGACATAGATGTGACGCCAGGGGTGTGGTTGAACTCCAGCAATCCCCCTCCCTTTTCCCTTCCCTCTCCTCCATCGCCCATTTTATGACATAATTTGTCACATCACAGGAGGCAGTATGGCTTATTTTTCACCTGACTCCATCGCATCAGCTATGCTTTTCGTTTAAAAATTTCAGTTCAGCAACTTAATTTAAACAAACACCAGTATTCTGTTTGATTTGTTAAATAGAATATCAGAGTTTGAAGTGTTTTCCAGACTATGGGACAATTGTTCCAGTTTCCAGATAGTTCAGAAAAAAACATGGAAAGATGACAAAGCTAATGAAAAGTAGAGTTCACTGATCCACAAAAGTATCCAAAATATTTGAATGTAAAAAAAAAAAAAAGGCAAAAACTAATAAAATACATAACAATTCCTTTTTTTCTAGAAATATTGAATAAATTCACCACCTTCAAGCAGCATATAATTAAATCACAGTCAATTTAGGATTCAGGATAGCAAGATTTCAAGTCAGGAGCCATTCTGGCAGTTTGTGAATGCTATGGCATACCCCATTAACCCACGGCAACAGTCATCAATTTCCTGTACCTGGAGCTTATGCATACTGCTAATCCACGGTTCAGTTCTACACAGTACTGCAGAGTCTTACTGTAATACAGACATGCCATCAACAGCCCTTTCCCAAAGACCCACCCACTTGAGCTAGTGCTAGGCATCTCTGGGCAAATCTGCTGTTATTTTACATGAGAGTCCGAAGCAAGCCTTGCCCTCTCATAATCCTCCGCTTCAGTCTCTTGTTCATCATCAGAATCCTGAAAAACAGAAAGAAAACTGCTCTGAAACAGAATCAGTGGTTCCCATTTGGGATCAGAGATACAGCTAAAACAAAAAGTAATCGAAATGTAAACATCAAAAAGAGATAGTAATAGCAATGCAGAAAGCAAACTGTACTGATTTTCACTCCCTTCTACGCTAATCTTTAATGATTCCTTTGAATAAACAAGTACAGTTGTGCAAGTTAAATCATCATAACAGATGTTCAAATAAATCACTGTTGCAGTAGCTACAACTATACAGGAAGTATCCTGCTAATGGTACTGCACTTCCATGCAATCTACAAAGCTTTGGGAATCTTACTTCCAGATTGCATATCCACCTCTAAGCATAAGATTACGTGCTAGTATAAGAGGGAAGTACAGGTACACCAAAAATAACAGCCCTCTTGCCCAAAAAGTATTCTGAAGTCTGAAGCTCTGAAGTAATTTTAGTCAAATCAAACACTGAATGAAATGTGATGCCAGAAAGACAAAATCAAAGTAGGGTACCCGACCCTAGCCTGGGAAGAATAGGAAGGAAGGAAGGAAAGAATAGGAGGATATTAATACTGCAAAAGTGATCTCTTTGAACAGCTACTGCTATAGTAAGCTAACTTACACAACCTTCATTATTTATTGGACTACGGGGGCAGTAGCCATAACTATATGAAAAGCTTGCCATAGCTAAGGAAGAAAGGATGGCTGGAAAAGGGCCAGTGTCTTGAAATCCATGTAGAACAGCTTTAGCAAAACCAAATCAAGCTCTGAAAACTGAGCCTATCTTCTAATGCCTAGCAAAAGTGTGCACTGATGACCAAGTAGCAGCCTCTAGGCCAGACCTAGAGTCTACCCCTTTCAAAAAAGCATTAGAAGTAGCCACAGCTGAGCTTTGACTTTTTGAGGAGGGGCTTTTACCATGGTAAGACTAACACAACTGGATAACCTTGAGACAGCCACGTGGAAATGACATGTTTAGATACAGTGTTTTTTCCATTAAAGGAAAAAAAAAGCCAGCTAGCTTTTCTACAATCTTTACCCCTGGTTCAGGCAAAATCTTAACTGTCTTTGGACATCCAAAGAATGAAGGAATTGCTCCCCTATGTTTTTGGGTTCAGGAAAGCACACAGGGCGATAAATGATCTAGTTTAAAGTAAATCCAACTACCGACACTTTAAATACTGAAGAAATCTTGCAAAAAAAGTTAAACCGTGACAAAAAAAAATCTTATTTCACCAACATTAAGTCAACACACTGAAACAATCAAGCTATTTTGGTCTTCCATAAATAAACTACTACACCCCATCCAAATAACTACTCCCACACCCAACAACCAGCAACAACCCAGATAATATATCCACCAAGATCCAACTCACATTTGATAAACTCAATACTCCCTCTTACTAAATAAAACTCTCCTCCCACCCTCATTACCCCAACCTAATCTAATATTATACCCTTCACTTTTCAACCATTCCCAGCTAGCACCATTTTAAAGAAAAACTGGCTGCAGGTTCAAAAGGAGAGACAGTTAACTTCTTGAATGCAAAATTAAGATCCCAAGGAAGTGCCACTTGTTTTCTAGGTAGTCTAACATTGAAACTCCCTTCTAAAAATTACTTGAAATAATAACGGAGAGTCCAAAGGCAAAAGAGTTGATTTAGCTTAAAGGTATACCTTTACAGAAGTGTACAGTAGACCTAAGCTGAGCTATTCACAGGTAATGAAGAAGCAGAAGAGCACCTGCTTGGGATGGATCCGGTTCTCTTTTATGGCACTAATTAGAGAATCTTTTCCATTTGGCTGAATAGGACTTGACTTGTAGCAGGATTTCTAGCCTCCTTTAACACATCCTGCATGTCATAACAAAAAAAAAAAAAAAAAAAAAAAAAAAGCATGCCTAAATTGGATCAAAAGCCAATTAGGATCATAGGAAGTTACTAGGCTATTGGCCCTGAAGCCCTTATAAGCCTAGCAAAGAGTTTAGCCCTTGCATTGACAAATCAGCACCCAATGCCCCTGTCTAGCAGGGACACAGGTAGAATCCCAGGGATGTATTTTTTATTTCAAATCACAAAGGCTGTAGCCACTCATTCTTAAGGACCGTCACCCACTACGAAGAAAGACCATGGTGAACCAGATTCCAATACTACAAATACCACATTTATTGAAATTAACCACAAACAGTTAACGTAGGTTTAGTCTTACATCAGAAGACTTCTTCAGAACAATTTCACAATGCTGAATTCTTAATTATATACACTTCAGTAATTGATATTAATTAACACCATACGATTCACTTGATCAAGTAAATCGTATGGTGTTAATATCAATTACTGAAGTGTATATAATTAAGAATTCAGCATTGCGAAATTGTTCTGAAGAAGTCTTCTGATGTAAGACTAAACCTACGATTCTGAAGAGGTCTCCGGTGGGAGACGAAAGCGCTAAATCGTTTCTTTTCAACTGTATTTTATTCAAAATAAAAGAATTTCCCTTGTGGAGCTATTGATGGTGATTATTCAGGAATTATTTTCACATGGTGGAGCTTTGGTGGTGATTGTAACTGAAAAACTATTTATTGGGGAAGACAGCCTTTATTGCAACCGAACCAATCTGTCGGTTATAAGTATTTTGTGTTGTGAAGTGTTTTATATATATATACATATACATACACACACACACACACACATATATATATATATCCCTACACAGACATGTATATCTATACAAGGAAAGTACAGTGGTGCCGCCACACTCTTTGGAAACAGTTCACAGCCTTTAGAAGATGCTCTTAGTTCATTACCAACCCTTGTTAAGGAATTACAGACTGAAGCTTAGAGCAGTTTTGTTTAACTCCGATTCTGAACTAGAAACTCCAACAAGACTCCTCCAAGTATGCTGGGGGAGGGGGGGGGGGGCTACATCTCCAGGACTTCAAGATCCAAGGTCTGCAGACTCTATCCCATATGGAATAACATACAAACCTCAGAAATGCTGGCTATCCAACTGGCCCTAAGAGATTTCAGACCAGTCCCAGGAACAGTAGCTCTTTCAGACTGTATCATTGCATTTCTGCATGCGAGTTATCAATAAATAAGGAGGTTGCATCAAATCAGTTTTGTAGACTTGGGCATGATAAATGTGAAGCAAATAACTCAGACCATTCTATCTTTCCAGCAGAAAATCTCATTCTTCCACAAGTGAAAACTGAATAAAAGTTTATTTTTCATGTTAAAAGAAAAAAATGCGATTACCCAAAATGGATATGTTCCCATCCCATCAGAATCATCATCTACAGGGTTCTCCAGAGTAGGGTCTATAATTTATTAAAATCATTCAACTGCTTATGGTCTTTGCTAGAAGTCTCTTGTCTAGGTACTATACATAATAAAATAGGCAAAACATAACTCATATTAAAAACAGACATATATAGTCAAGACTGTGTGAGATTTAAAGCAATAATATTTCAAAAGCTGTCAAAAATAAAAAGTACATTCTGAATCATTGATATAAAATCTCACTGAAACAGATATTATTAAAAAGACAACTGTGCCCTAAATGCAACACTTCTTTATCTCAAGAGAATGCTTTCATTGTTACAGTTGGCATGCAGGGTTAAGGCTAGGAGGTATAGTTCCTGTAGCACAAGATTTTATTACCTACTGTGTGACCTTGAGCAAGTCACTTGACTAGAAATCTCTCCCTATTTGCCCCTGAAAAGGGGCTGTGTCCAGTGGGCCAACCTATTTAACAAATTGGTGTTATTATTACTATTTCAGGATAACCCCTATACTTTCATAACAGCAAAAATGCATGACTTGGCAGTTTCTCCCACTCTGTGGCATCTATATCCTAGTCTGCTTTCTCAGTGCACACAATGTTGAGGTTGACTGAAATCTCATGATAGTTTCATTAGGAATTTGTCTGCCCTACTATTGCATCACAATGCACATCATATCCAAAAACATTTGTTAAGGAAAACAAAATGCAGCAAGGTAGCTGTAACTCTTTTCGTTATTTCACACCTACTATCATCATAAAGTTATTCAGGCTCAAAATTCACAACTCTGATTCTGTGTTCTCATAAAAAGCTGCATTATTCCCCTTTCATGGGGATGTAAACCTGTTAAACCTTTTATAGCCTGAAGATGAATAAACCTGATAATCAAAGAGATCAAACTCACGAATTAGCTGAGCTTTGCAAACCAAAAAATGTAACACTCTGGTTGACTTGGGGAAGGAATATAGAACTGAAACTCAGAAACTATCACGTCTGTAAAAGGTTGAGTTGAGTTCTGTTACTTCTAGATCTCTTTTCAAAAACTTTTCATAGGTGGTGAAACATATGTAAGAAACACAAATGCAAGAGTTGATGCAAAACATTGACACATTTACTGAGGATTTTCAAACTTAGTTCGTCTCACTACTTCTGTTCTAAGTGAAAGGGACTACGATCTGACATTACGGAATACGGCACTGCAATCTCATCAGCTGCACCCTCTCAGTGCATTATGGGCAAGAAAAAGCTTTCCAGGAAAACAAGATCACATCACTATACGTCTACCCCCATACTTGGCAAGACAACAATGGATCACCCTTCTAACTGAAATGGCAATAGTTCAACCAAAACACATGCCACTTCACAGCAGGAAGGCAGATTTCAGCAACCAGGCCTCACGTCTCTCAGTCTAAAAAATGGTGCGTCTCAGTCTGAAAATTAGCAGTCTTTTGGTGATTTGAGAAAGGAAAGGATTAGAATCTAATGGCAGTATGAACTGGAATGTGTGGTGGAATCCAAACATTTTGAATCTCACTGAAGATGTAAATGCTGTCTTATAACGGATATGAGGAAACTTAAAAAAAAAAGTAGAAGGCCCCTCTTCTGCAACATACTCTCTATCAACTACTTTTTATGTACAGTGGATATAAAAAGTGTGCGTACCCCTGTTAAAAAGCCAGCTTTTTGGGATATAAAAAAATGAGACCACAATAAATCATTTCAAAACTTTTGCCACCTTTAACGTTACCTATAACCTGTACAATTCAATTGAAAAAACAAATCTGTTAAGGAAAAAAATAAAAAAAATGTACAATAAGCTGGTTGCATAAGTGAGCACACCATTAAAGTAATACTTTGTTGAAGCACCTTTTGATTTAATTACAGCATTCAGTCTTCTTGGGTACACACTTACCATCAATTAAAGAGACTCTGATTAACCCCAAATAAAGTTCAGCTATCCTAGTAGGATTTTTCTTACATTTACTCAGTTGCCTGCTACAACAAAAGCCATGGTTCGCAGACAGCTTACAAAGCATCAAAGGGATCTCATTGTTGAAAGGTATCAGTCAGGAGAAGGGTACAAAAAATTTCCACAACATTGGATATACCATGGAACACAGTGAAGACAGTCATCAAAAAGTGGAGAAAATATGGGACAACAGTGACATTGCAAAGAACTGGACGTCCCTCCAAAATTGATGATAAAACGAAAACTGGTCAGGGAGGCTGCCAAGAGACCTACAGCAACACTGAAGGAGCTGCAGGAATTTCTGGCAAGCACTGGTTGCATACTATATGACAACAATCTCCCATATTCTCCATATGTCTGGACTATGAGGTACGGTTGCAAGACTTTTCTTTTCTCTCTTACTTTTCTTGCACAGAAAAACATCCAGGCCTGGCTAAAATTTGCAAAACAATACATCAAGTCTCCCAAAAGCATGTGGGAAAATATGTAATGGTCTGATGAGACCAAGGTTAAACTTTTTGGCCACAATTCCAAAAGGTATGTTTGGTGCAAAAATAAACACTTCACATCACCAAAAAACACCATCCCTATGCTGAAGCACAGTGGTGGCAGTATCATGCTTTGGGGTGGCTTTTCTTCAGCTGGAACTGGGCGTTTAGTCAAGGTGGAGGGGAATTATGAACAGTTCTAAATACCAGTCACTTTTGTCCCAAAACCTTCAGGCATCTGTTAGAAAGCTGAAGATAAAGAGGAATTTCACCTTTCAATATGGCAATGACCCCACAAATACATCCAAATCAACAAAAGAATGGCTTCACCAGAAGAAAATTAAAGTTCTGGAATGGCCCAGCCAGATCACAGACCTAAATCCAATAGAAAATCTGTGGGGTGACCTGAAGAGGGCTGTGTACAAGAGATGCCCATACAATCTGACAGATTTGGAGTGCTTTTGCAAGGAAGAGTGAGCAAATATTGCCAAGTCAAGATGTGCCATGCTGATAGACTCCTATCCAAAAAGACTGACTGCTGTAATTAAATCAAAAGGTGCTTCAGCAAAGTATTAGTTTAAGGGTGTGCACACTTATACAACTAGCTTATTGAAAGTGTTTTATTTTTTATATTTTTCCCATTTTTCCCCTAACAGATTGGTTTGTTTTTCAATTGAATTGTACAGGTTATATGTCATATTAAAGGTGAGAAAGTTTTTAAATGATTTACTGTGGTCTCATTTTTTTATATCACAAAAACCTGGCATTTTTTTATATCCACTTTTTATATCCACTGTAGCTGGTCCAGATTATTTTCTTATGTGCCTCAAACAGCACTGCAGAAGATCTAGAGAGACAGGGCTCCTAAGTTGCATGATGTGAATGCGGAGGGATCCAAAGCAGCCTGGAAAAGTTTCATCCGCCAAGGAGCTCTAATGCCTGTATTATTAGTCCTGCTGTCATGAAGGATGGTCCTCTTTTTATCAAATCATATCTTTATTTGTAAACACACATGCACAACACATTCTCACACTAACAAATTACCTATTAAGACCACATTACTTCCTAGTGGCGCAGACTTCATGACAGACAAACTCACTAGTATTAAATATTGCGCCACAGCTCCCCAAGCATATAATGGCTTCACTGATAGATGTTGTAAATATTGCATCCTGACTGGTTACCAAGCCCCACACCCACAATCTAACTCATTTAGAATGTACTGCAGAATTGTTTTCATTGCAGCTTCATTTTGTTGGCTGCATAATACTCATCTAATGCAGTTCAACAAAATGTTATACAGATTACTATATACGGGTTCCTGCAAAGCACTGAAACTCATACATACTAACCTATCATGTATTGGGCTATCTCCTTAGAAGTTACAGCTTTCTACTGGCATCACAACAGGCTGTACCACCTTACTACACAAGTCAACAGCAGACTACCTTGGGAAAGAAGCAAAGTCATACCATAGAACAGAACTGTTACAATCTTAGTCTAAGGACAAAGAACAGTGATGGCCTCAAGCATCTTTTCAGGCATGCCTATTTTATATGACACTTGCAGTAATGTAACTGGGTAAGAACAAGGCCGTATAATAATCATACTATGATACATATGTTATAAGGGGTCCAGTGTAACCTTTCTCACTATGAGTAAGTTTATCAATAACCTCTACCTCCATTCTCTATTAAGAAACAGCTGTCAGACAGTAGCCCTAAACCACCCCCTTCAGGGAAGAAAATACACTTTTGGGAAATGTTAAGTCTTTCCCTGATTGTCCTTCAATGAGCTGGGTCTGTCACAGACTTCAGCTTGGTTAATTGATGTTTTAGAATTTGAACATTTCATTTGATCATGATGAAAAAAGACCAAGTTACTGAAGTGAGTCACAACTTTCCAGGCTTGATAGTTGTTGTTGAAGCACCTACCAAGAGGAGAAAACGCTGAGAGAAGAAGGGAGCCACTTTTGAGATTTTAAAGTATTTTCTTCTGATTTATTTCTTAGAAAAACTGCATTGCCGCCTACTTTTCGGCATTTTCTTGCTTGCAAAAGTTGGTATCTGTGTTAGAAACAGTATTTAGAACATACCTAGAGCCTGTTTATTGCATTTTTTGGGTTGCACTTAATTTAAAATCATTTTTTCTTAAAACTGCATTTTACCTGCCTCTGACCTAGCACACACGTGTTGGGGTCATTTATTGCACTGTTCTGACTAGTTTGCTACTTGTGTGTCTCTGCTATTCTTAAACAAAAACAACAAAATCTTGCTATTTTTCCACTTTCTATAATTTAAAAGAAAGTTCAGTTACAGAGTTGCTGTTCTGAACGGTTTGTAAGTTTCTTGGAGGCCAGTGCTTACTTGGGCTAAAGGGAAGTCTCTGTGTTCACCAGTGGCAGTGGTTTACACTGAGCAGCCTGCCTGTCCATGTAGGAGTGGTTACTGCCTAGAAACTGTAGTTTTATTGGCCATTTTGGGTCAATTCCAAACTCCTTGATCTCTCTGTCTTAAAACCTTGCAACTCTCTTTTTGCGTGGTCTTGCGCACAGAGCAACATCGGGCAGCGCCGCTTAAACAGGTTTAAACTATTCCCGGCTCCATAAAGTCTGTTCTTTACTTTTTCCCTTAGAACTGCTCTAAATCTCAAAATAAGCACTCTATTGTCATTCTAAAGCCCTGCACTCGCTTGTATAAGTAATCTCAATAGGTAAACACTAATAAACTTAAGCACTACACCCTCTTATACTCCTTTTAAGTACTTGCTCCCTTTTGGTTCTTTCTGATCATTCAATAAGTAGTTCCCTATATTATTCAGGCATGCCCAAAGGTCAGTTTCGGGTTTACTCTCCAGTCCAGCTGGTGAATCTGGAAATCTTGAGGCAATGTTACAACTGCCTTATGTATACAGACCACCCTCTCCTCCTCCCAACAAGCTCAAATATATTTGAGAGATGCAACTATATAGCCAACTGGAGGCTGAGCTCTCTCAACCCAGTACCGGCACAGCTAGTCAGGAGGAGAAGGTAACCACACACACCACAAATCCAGTCTCACATAGACCTATCGCATCAGCAAACCAAACACAAACACACAAAAACATACTTGGAGGCTCTAAATAAAAATCTGCCTAAGCAGCAGAGACCTCCAAAGCAGACATCCAAGCAACCCCTACCACGAAACAATACCCATGTAGCACATAGCTCACAAAGTCAGTGTGCCACACAGTCACAGCCCTTAAGGCTAAACAACACACCTAATACACTTGTAATAGGTGACTATTGTCAGACACACTGACGTCCCACTCACCAGACTGAACAAGGAGAAGGTCACTGTAAGCTGCCTGTTGGGTGCCAGGATCCGCCACATAACACAAGCACTCAGGTCACTCCAAAGCAAGTACAAATATGACTCCGTCATTGTCCATGCTGGTGTGAATGACCTGAGACATACCTCCCTGGACTACATGAAAAGAGACATAGAGGAGCTCTCTGATCATGTAGCCCAGGCCGGTATGACCCTGACCTTGAGTAGCATCTTGCCCTCACCAAGAATGATATCACAGTATAAAGACAAAATGATCAATTTTAACAATTGGCTAAAGTATTGGTGTCATTCAAAGGGGATCCAGTGTCTGTCAGCCTGGGATGACATGCTCGACAAGCCACATTGCTTCGCTAGGGACGGCTTGCACCTGTCACACCTGGGTTTTCGAATACTGGCAAAGGTTCTTTCCTCCCCCATAGTGCCTTTTTTAGGCAAGGCTCAGAAGACAAACCCACCTCCATAGACAACGCAAAGAAAAAAAAACTAAGGGCAATGCTGCTCAACGCCAGAAGTCTAAACCTCAAGATGCACGCACTAGAGACTCTCCTCAGTATGGAGAATATCAATATCTGTGCAGTAACAGAAACCTGGTTCAAGGTTCCCAAGAGCACCCCAGCACTAACAGGTTATACTTCATACCATGCTTTTTGGCCCCAAAACCCGGACCGAACCACAAAAGGAGGGGAAGTATCCATATTTATCAAAGATGCCCACACCTCCAGGTTAGTGGCACTGCACAAAGCATCTGAGATCATCCATGTGCAACATTGGGCAAAACTGCCTTTCAGTTTGCAGCCTGCTACAGACCACCCTCCCAAACACAGGAACCCCACTCTGCTTTACTGAGAACACTGGAGAATATGAAGGTCTCTCCAAACACCATTATATTGGGTGACTTCAACTACCCAAACATTGATTGGGAAAACTACTCAAGCCCAAGCACCCTCGCCCAACGGTTCCCAGAATTTATAAACTCAAATGCTATGGAACAACTGGTCACCACTCCCACAAGAGGAGAAAACATATTGGATCTGGTCATCACCAACATGGTGTCTCTATGTTCCACACCAGAGGTATACCCCTCATTGGTAAGATCAGACCATAAACTAATCTCACTGGACATCCATATTCTGTCCCCACCCCCAGCCAAGGAAACCACGGTGAAGAACTTCTCAAAAGCAAACTTCACACTTCTCAAAACCGAGGTGGAATCCTTCAAAGCCCTCGAGCCAGTGGAAAATACGTCCCAAAACGCAGAATCCTTTACAAAAGCATTCTATGGACACCTACAGGAATGCATGGAGCATGCTATCCGAAATAAAACCAAGACTCACTCCTCCAAAGGCAGGAAACCTGTCTGGTGGATCCCGGCCATAAAAAAGCTATACAACAAAAGGAGAAAGCTACTACATGATAGAGCAAAATCCCAAAAAGGGAAGGCGTCTCTAATCAGTACTAGCAAGAAACTACGATCCCTCATAAAAACACCCAAGGCCAGCTTCGAAAGAAAAATTTCACAAGACACTAAAGATAATCACAAGGCCTTCTTTAGTTATGTCAGGAACCTGGGAGGCAACTCCCAGATATGCTCAGAGTTGGTGCAAAATGACAAAAAATACACTGAACCCACAGACATTGCCAACATCCTGGCAGAAAGGTTCAGTGCAAACTTCTCCCCCCCTCCCCTTCCCAAAAGAGCAAATGTCTAGCCCAACAGAGTGTAGCCTTCCCGAGATCACAGATGCACAGGTGAGAGCTGCCCTCTCCAAAACAAAGAACACAGCATCAAAGGGACCAGACGGTGTCCCGGGCTGCGTCTTACATGAGCTCCAAGAAGAACTAAACCCTCATATAAAGTCACTGTTCAATCTCAGCCTTGCTACAGGATATGTACCCAAGGAATGGTACAGTAACAGTGCTCCCACTCCACAAAGGTGGTGCCATAACGGACCCCAGAAACTATCGTCCTATAAGCCTGACTAGCCTGGTCTGCAAAGCTATGAAGCGCATCATCATGGAACTCAAAAAAAGACATTGGGAACCTCCAAACACTGGATCCTACCCAATTTGGCTTTGTTAAGGGCAGATCTTGCCTCTTGAACCTGGTCGGCTTCTTTGAAACAGTCACCAAGGCCATAGATGAAGGGAAGGTAGTCCACACAGCCTACCTGGACCTCGCAAAAGCCTTTGACACAATACCCCACTCAGGCATCATAAATAAGCTCACCAGCTTAAATATCAACCCATATGTCACAAGATGGGTTGCAAACTGGCTCAGGGATAGAACTCACATGATCAGAATTGCAGGTGCCATGTCAGACTCTAAACCAGTTACAAGTGGCATCCCACAAGGCTCAGTTCTGGGACCTCTCTTGTTCAGTATATATTTCTCTGAGGTACAGGCTAACACGGGAAGACTATGGCTGACCAAGTTCGCAGATGACTGCAAACTGGGTGCCATAATTGACTCGCCGACTGACATTAGCATCCTCCAAAAGGGTCTCACAGAGACGGAAAACTGGTGCCAGAGCCATGGCCTAAAACTAAATCCCAAAAAGTGCATAGTCATCCCCTTTGGGAAAAACAAAGTGCCCATAAATTACCACATAGGTGGTAATCCATTAAGTACGGAAGAAGTAATTAGGGACTTGGGGACCCAAGTAGATAGCAATCTCTCCTTTGACAATCATGTTGCCAAAGTAGTTAGAAAGACCTTCTATATAGCCCACCTTATCACGAAAGGGTTCACATCTAGATCAAGAGAGGTCATTGTGCCCCTCTACTCATCACTAATCAGGCCCATAATTGAATACAATGCCCCATTTGGGATGTACCTTACCAGACACCTGCAGCAACTGGAAAGACCCCAAAAGTACCTCACCAAGAGGATCAAGGGACTCAAACAGATGCCCTATGCAGTTCGGCTAAAGAAACTCCAGCTCTACTCAGTTGCGTACCGCCTACTCAGAGGCGATCTGTGTCTGACGTATAAAGCCATGTCCGACCCAGAATTAATGGAATGCTCCACCTCAGGAAATCCAAATCCCTTAGAGCTACATGCTCCAGGGACTTGAACCTCAACACAGAAATAAATAGGACATGCTGGAGGGACAGATTCATATCCCAGAGGCTCCCCTCACTCTGGAACAAAATCCCAACCCATGTTAGGCAGAGCCCCTCACTGACCCTCTTCAAGAGGAATTTTGATGAGTGGATGGGAGATCGTAAGTTTACCCCTGGGATCTCTTCTGTGTCCCTGCTTAACAGAGATACAGTAAACTAACCTTAAAAGGGCTACCTTCTGTGACCTACTATACAGAGGCACAGTCAACTAATCTAAAAGGGTGGCGAAAGCCAAACACACTCTGCATAGGCTTATAAATGCCCTAGGGCAGATAGCCTAGTATCAACCTATGAACACTTTTCACTGTCCTGACAGAAGAAAAGTATTACCAGAAATTGAGTTGAAAAATGTAAAGTAAACACAATACAAATTTTTGACTTACAGACTTGCAGGGAATTAAAAACAATGGTAATGCAGGACAGTAACCTTAACTCAGGCAATTTCTAAAAAAAATATGCAAAAGACAACATTATATGTCACAACCCTGAAAGATGTATTTAATTGTTGTTTGACTGTTGCTGTTTTAAGCACAGTAACCATTAGTTACACAACTGCTGGAACTCATGTTTTATTTTCCTTTCATTCACCATACCAGTGGACTTACAACACAGCAGAGAACAGGTGTCCTTGTCACCCATGTGTAACACTGTTGCTCAGCTTGGAATTTCAGCCATCTGTAATAAAAATGGTCACTTCTAAAAGGCCAACACCTTTACAGTTTGAGCCAAAGGCTTTTTTCGATCAGCAAAACACCACAATACGTACCTGTAAGCAAGAGGCACAACAGTGATACATCTTCTCAGAAAGCCCAGATTTCTGATTAGACATTGCATTGGAACTGGAACACAAAGAACATAGGGATGCATTAATACAAAAAAACTAAATGAACCATATCCAGCAGCTGAAGCAAGATAGAGAACTCATAGGAAAAGTGTTGCCTGCGGTTAAAATGTTAGGGAAGAGATTTTACTAGAGTAATTAAATTAAACTACTTTTCATACTTGGCCAACTAAGCTTTATGGTTACTTTACAACTCCATCTTGTACACAAGCATAGGTATGACACATGCATTACTATACCAATGAAGGTGACAACAGTCTTGGGTGGTATACAGTATGTCTAGTGCTACATAATGTACATAAAATAATTATAAGTAAATTCGGTACAGAACTGAAATAAATATGAGCCACTAATGTCATCTTTTTTATGTGCTGCATATTATCACAATTCCATATTTATTTTTGAAAATGGAAAAAGTACAATGGTGGTTCTACCGCTTAATAGACAGAAACACTGAACGTTGTGAGTACAGCAAAAATGTGCAGAAAACCAAAAGCATAAGAAACCTCCTAACTTTTCTAAATACCACATGAAGGTAAAACTAGAAAGAGGTTAGGAATACATGCATCCATCTGTCTGGTGCTCTTGAGTTGCATCGTACACAGTGAGCAACCAACAACCACCACAGACCTTACCAGGCAAGCAGTGAATGGAAGCAAATTGTCAAGCCTTTCTTCAATATCTCTCTCACACACACACACACACACACACACACACACACACACACACACACACACACACACTTCAGAGTCAACAGCACATATATGTGCATTTTTTTATGAAAGAAAAGAGTACTTGTCAAATTCAAAAGCTTATATGGATTTCTGTAATGCAAATTTACACTAAAAATTTCACAAGTAATTCCTTTTGTGTGTGTGGAGGGGGGTGCTGATGTCCTCCTTAACTCCCCATCGTTAAGTGTTTACAGATCAGGTTAGTCTTACAGCTGTTAAAGGGGAGTTCATAGATGTGTACTAGGTTAACAACCACTAAGGCCTTTTCAAGCCTAGCCATGCATCCCTACTCTTTGACAAACTCTGGTACCCTTGATAAGTGTAAGCAAGGGCTTGGGAGATGAAACATTTAGAAGCAGAAATCTGGGAGATGAACCATGTACAAGCTGACATAGGTGCCAAACCAGGGATGAATTTCCTGTTCCCCATTCAATTGTCCAAGTTACACTTGAATTGGGTTAAGGAGGAACTCTGCTTAATATGGATGGGGAGCCTGTTCCAGAGAAGGTGTAGTCTCTGGGATACATACAAATAAGACCTGCTGGAGGAACAGATATCACCGGAAAGGTTTAAGTCTTTAGAACAGTTAATTCTGGTGCTGTTTATTTTATGGCTGTGCAGGAGGTCCATCAGGTTGGAGTCTAACAATGCCTTGTATGCCAGAACAGATCTCCTCCCTCAGCCTGTATGACACAAAACATAGTGATTTATTTGTATTCAGTTTTAGTCCATGGCTCTGACAAGTTATTTGTCTGTGTCAGCCCTTCTTGGAAACATTAGTCTCAGTTGGGAATTCTAGGACTCCTCCTAATTTACAATTGTCTGCACATTTGGTCAGCCAGAGGTCCTTGACACAGGCCTTGACTTCAGAAAATTAAATGCCAAAGAGGAAAAGTTCCAGGACCAATCCACGAGGTACTCCACTTCTGACTGCCTCTTTTGTAGGAGGATGACTCCCCAGTTTCTAACTACCTGGATCCTGTCTGTGAGCCAGCTGGCTAGCCACCAAGAGGAGAAAATGCTGAGAGAAGAAAGGAGCCACTTTTGAGATTTTAAGTATTTTTCTTCTGTTTATTTGATAAGTTTTTCTGCATAGCTGCCTAGTTTGAGCATTTTCTGGCTTGTTAAACTTGATTTCTGCATTAGTAGCTGTATTTAGAGCACAACCAAAAGCTGTTTACTGAATTTCCTGTTTGCACTTAATTTTAAAATCGTTTTTTTCTCAAAACTTGCATATTTTCTGTCTTTGACCTAGCACTCTTGTGTGGGGTCATTTACTGCACTGTTATAACTTGATATTACTTGTGAACCTCTGCTATCTCTGAAAAAAAAAACAAAAAAAAATCTTGCTTTTTTCCCACTTTTCTGAGATTTAAAAAAGTTCAAGTTAAAGGCTTGCTGTTTTGAACTGTTTTGCAAGTTTCTGTGAGGCCATTTTTGCTTGGGCTAAAGGAAAGTCTCTCTGTTGATTAGTGGCAGTGAAAAACATTGAGCTGCTTCCCTGCCCCCCATGGGAGTGGTTACTGACTAGAAACTGTAGTTTTATTGGCCGTTTTGGGTCAATTCCTGGCTCTTTCCAGCCCCTGCTATCAAGCACGCTTTAGAGTGCTTTAGCACGATTTAGCACGGAGTTGCCACTAGAGCAGCATCGGGCAGCGCTGGTTTAACAAGGTTAAACTTTTTCTGGCTCCATAAAGTCTGTTCTTCATTTTTTTCCCTTAGAACTGCTCTACTAGTAATCTAAACAGTACATCCCTTAACTAAAAAGCGCAGCACTTGTTCCTAAAAGCTTTTACTTGTCTTAAAAGCATCTTCTTTTCAGGTTTAGCACTTCTGTATTATACAAAGTCCCTCACTAGCAAAACCCCCCCCAGGAGTACCCACTGCCTTACTAAGTCCTCTCTTATTCAGTTACACCCCTAACTTCTAAATTTCTCTAGCATGTCGAAGGGCCAGATGCTGGCATCCTCTCCTGTCCAGTTGGTGAATTTGGGAATATTGAGGCAATGTTACAATTGCCTCATGTACACTGACAACCCTCTCCTCCTCCCACATAACACAAATACTTGCGAGAGATGCAGCTATTTAGCCAAACTGGAGGCTGAGCTCTCTCAACTCAGGACTGGCAAGACCAGACAGGAGGAGAAGGCAACTACACACACCACAAAACCAGTCTCACATAAAGCTATCACAACAATGAATCAAACACATTAACACACAAAGTCATACTCAGAGGCTCTGAGCAAAAATTTACCTAAGCAGCAGAGGCCTCCAAAGCAGACATCCAAGCAACTGCCACCTCATGACACACCACAGGCAACACATAAACCACAAAATCAGTGTGCAAAGCAGTCACAGCCCTTAAGGCCAAATACAACACCAAACATACTTGTCATAGGTGACTCCATAGTCAGACACACTGACGTCCCACTCACCAGGCTGAACAAGGAGAGGGTCACAGTAAGCTGCCTATCGGGCGCTAGAATCCACCACATAACACAAGCACTCGGGTCACTCCATAGCAAGTACAAATATGACACAGTCATTGTCCATGCTGGTGTGAACGACCTGAGACGCACCTCCCTGGACTACATGAAAAGAGACATAGAGGAGCTCTCTGATTATGTAGCCCAGGCAGGTATGACCCTGACCCTGAGCAGTATCCTTCCTTCACCAAGAATGATGCCACAACATAGAGACAAGATGATCAGCTTTAACAATTGGCTTAATTTCTGGTGTCATTCAAAGGGGATCCAATGTCTGTCTGCCTGGGATGACATGCTTGACAAGCCACGCTGCTTCGCAAGGGACGGCTTGCACCTGTCACCCCTGGGATTCTGGATATTGGCTAAGGCTCTTGCCACCCCCATAGTGCCTTTTTTAGGCAAGGCTCAAATTCTAAACCTACCACCCTAGAAAACAAAAATGGGAAGAAACGATGCCAGAAGTCTAAATCTCACAATGCACGCACTCGAGGCTCTTCTCAGTATGGAGAACATCGATGTCTGTGCTGTGACTGAAACCTGGTTCAAGGCTCCTGAGAGCACCCCGGCACTATCAGGTTTTACCTCATATCATGCGTTCCGGCCCCAAAACCTGGACCACACCACAAAAGGAGGGGGTGTATCCATATTCATCAAGGATACCCACACCTCCAGGTTGGTGGCAAAGCACGAAGCATCGGAAATCATCCAGGTGCAATTAACCATAGGCAAAACTGCTCTACAATTTGTAGCATGCTACAGGCCACCCTCTCAAACTCAGGAACTCCACACAGCCTTCCTGAAGACACTGGAGGGTATAAATGTATCTCCAAACACCATTATATTGGGTGACTTCAACTACCCGAATATAGACTGGGAACATTACTCAAGCTCCAACTTTCTAGCCCAAAGGTTCCTGGAGTTCATAAATTCAAATGCCATGGAACAACTAGTCACCGTTCCCACAAGAGGAGAAAATATACTAGATCTCATCATCACAAACATGGGGACAAAATGCTCCACACCGGAAGTATATCCCTCATTGGTGAGATCAGATCATAAACTTATCTCACTGGAAATCCACATCCCACCCCCACCCCAAACAAAAAGACCACAGTGAAGAACTTCTCTAAAGCAAACTTCACACTACTCAAGACTGGTGTGGTATCCTTCAAGGCCCCCGAGCCAGCGGAAACCACAACCCAATCTGCGGAAGCCCTTACAAATGCCTTCTACGAACACCTCCAGGACTGCATGGATCAGGCAATCCCTAATAAAACCAAGACTCTTTCCACCAAGGGCAAACGTCCAGTCTGGTGGACCCCAGCCATAAACAAACTTTACAACAAGAGGAGAAAGCTGTTACATGATAGAGCAAAATCCATAAAAGAGAAGACACCCTTGATCATTATTAGTAAAAAAATATGAGCACTCATAAAATCATCCAAGGCCAACTTTGAGAGAAAAATTGCAATAGATTCAAAAGACAATCATAAGGCCTTCTTCAGCTGTTAGAAACCTGAGTGGAAACTCCCAGATATGCGCAGAATTAGTCCAAAATGATACAAAAATCACTGAACCCACAGACATTGCCAACATACTGGCAGACAGGTTCAGTGCAAACTTCACCCCCCTCTCCCCCCCAAAAGGAGAGATAACTATCCCAGCGAAGTGTAGCCTCCCAGACATCTCAAATGCGTAGGTGAAAGCTGCTCTCTCTAAAGCTAAAAACACAGCATCAATGGGACCAGATGGTGTCCCCGGCTGTGTGCTACACTAACTCAACGAGGAACTAAACCCGCATACAAGGCAGCTGTTTAATCTTAGCCTTACCACAGGATACGTGCCCAAGGAGTGGCGTACGGCAACTGTGGTCCCACTCCACAAAGGTGGTGCCTCTACGGACCCTGGTAATTACCGCCCCATAAGCTTAACAAGCCTGGTCTGCAAAGCTATGGAGAGGATCATAATGGAACTCATAAACAAAGACATAGGGGACTTACAGACATTGGACCCGTCCCAGTTTGGCTTTGTCAAAGGCAGATCATGCCTTTTGAACTTGGTCGACTTCTTTGAAACAGTCACCAAGGCCATTGATGAGGGAAAGGCAGTCCATACAGCCTACCTTGACCTTGCAAAAGCTTTCGACACAATACCCCACTCGGGTATTATAGAGAAACTTACCAGCTTAAATATAAACCCATATGTCACAAGATGGGTTGCAAACTGGCTAAAGGACAGAACCCACAGGGTTAGAGTTGCTGGCGCCATGTCAGACTCCAAGCCAGTCACAAGTGGTGTCCCACAGGGCTCAGTCCTTGGCCCCCTGTTGTTTGGCATCTACTTCTCAGAAGTACAGGCAAAGTACATCGGACACAGATATCCTTCAGAGGGTCTCACGGAAACTGATAGCTGGTGCCAGAGCCATGGCCTGAAGTTAAATGCCAAAAATGCATAGTCATACCCTTGGTGGCAATCCATTAAGCACAGAAGAGGTTATCAGGAACCTGGGGACCCAGGTTGACAGTGGCCTTTCTTTTGACACTCACATTGCTAAAGTGGTTAGAAAGACCTTCTACATTGCCCACCTGATCATGAAGGGATTCACATCCAGATCAAGTGAGGTCATTGTTCCCTGTACTCTTCACTTATCAGACCAATGATAGAGTACAATGCCCCATATGTATCTCACCCAACACCTGCAGCAATTGGAAAGACCCCAAAAGTTCCTCACCAAAAGGATAAAGGGACTCCAAAATCAGTCATATGCTGCCAGACTGAAGAAACTCCAGCTCTATTCAGTCGCATACCGCCTGCTCAGAGGTGACCTGTGCCTGACATACAAGGCCATGTCCAACCGGAATTAATGGACATGCTTCACCTCAAAAATCCAAATCTACCAGATCCACTAGAGCAAGCGACTTAAACCTTGGATATAAATAGGACATGCTGGAGGGATAGATTTGTCACCCAGAGACTCCCTATGCTGTGGAATAAAATCCAGGTCCATGTGAGGCAGAGCACCTCGCTGGCTCTGTTCAAGAGAAATCTTGACCGGTGGATGGGAGATCGTAGGTTTTACCGGGAATCATCTCTGTGTCACTGCTGGACAGAGGCACAACAAACTAATGGGCACAGTATTTTTTAACATAAGGGGTGGAGTAAGCCACAAAACTTTGGGCTAGGCTTATAAATGCCTTAGGGCAGATAGCCTAGTATAAACCTATGAACAAGGGTTTATAACTAAGCTCTTGAGTTATTTATTTACCGACATTTGATTAACAGGAAAGTCCATATGGGTGGAAGCCCATTTCCAGAGGAGGCCTGGACAGAAAAGCAACAAATTACAAAACATTTTAAGAACAATAATTTTACAATATTCAAAAATAAAAACAAAAACATCTGCAGTTTAAATAATTATAACAAAATTGGTGACAATATAAAAACATTGGTTAATAATCAATACAAGTTATATTACAATCATTTAATATTTATAGAAATTTTAGACAGTTTGCAGAGAAGTAAACATTAAGTCACTCTAATACAAACCGGAATTCCATATGAAGTGAGAAAAACAGGCTTATGGTATATTTGGAGAGAAAGTCAGGAAAGAGAATTTGATAGAAGTAAGTAAGTACATAATTCAAATAAAATAAATTCAGGGAAAAGAATTTGATAGAAGTAAGGAAGTAAGTGAAGAAGGGAGACTACGGAGGTATAAGGAATGAAAAGGTACTAGTTCACATTTAGGGGCAATGTTCTTGTTCCAAACCAGGATAAACTAAGCCAGATTTTAGCTAGGAAGTCTTTCAGAGTGGTTTTGAAAGATGTGGGGGGGGGGGGGGTACTGACTTGATGGATACAGGTAAAGAGTTACATGCCTTAGCAACCTTGTACAAGTACAGACAATGCCTGGCAGATTTGATAGGTGTGCAGACAGGAGTTTTTGGTCACTGTATCTCAATGACCAACAGAGAACAGTTTTGTGTAAATGTTTTTTAGTGCTGGACAGGCAGATGGATGCTGAATAATTTTATACGTGGTAAAAAGCTGTGTATATGTTGGTTGATGAGGCACTTCTAACCAATTTAGGCTTTTTAGTACTATACAGTGGTGGGTTCTGAAAGGGTTTTTTGCCACAAATTATGCAAATTTCTTAGAACATTGTTTGAGTTTACTTTTGTGATGTCTGGAGGTTAGCAAGGATGGGAGAGCCATAAAGAAGTATGGGGATGAGATAAATAGTGGAAAGTGTAGTTTTATTTGAGTCCGTGAGAATGTTTTGGGCTCTGTAAAGCATCCTTAGTTTTTGATGAGTTTTTCTTAAGCAATTTTGTATATGCAGGTCAAATGCAAGCTTATCCACTATCACCCGTAATATTTTGCTATGACAGGTGACTTCAATGGGTGTATTATCAAGAATGAGGATTTTAAATATAAAGACTAATGATAGCTTTATTTGGAACCCTAAGGACTATATAGTCTTAGCTTAATCCTCCTATAGAACAAAGACAAAAGGAGTATCAATTCTCTGGAAGAAAAACTTATCACTCCAAAAGTTATTTATAAATATGAAGACAAAGGTGGTCTACTAGCATTTGTTATAATTAAATTTAATAACAAAATATGGACCTTAGCTAATCTACATTGGTTCCCAGGAATTGGAGCAGGAACAGTTAAAAAAAACACCTAGATTTTATTTCCAACAATTATAAAGGAAATCTTACACTGGGAGGAGCATTTAATTGTACCTTAGAAGCTTCTGAAACCACCAAGAAGTCTTTTCACATAGCAACTATTTCAAAACCCTTAAAAAGATGGATCGATTCATTTTATTTAATAGACACTTTTAAAGTAAATATGATAAATCCTTATTTTTTCCCATAAAGACCATAGATTTGGAACACAAACTAGAATATTCAAATTATTTATAGTTCAAGATTCACAAACAAAAATTCTCAACTTCTCAATAGTTCCATGCCCCTTCTCAGATCATGACTCTAATAATGACGCACCAAACAGAGTTTAAACTTTTAATCCTCTCAACTAGAATTCCATCATACATTAAGAAAATTAAAGAATTCAGACCCTGGATGTTGTCAGAACTACAATTATTTCTTGAAATTAATAATACAACAGAAATCAGTAGAGTCATGGTTTGGGACTCATTAAAAAAGTGTATTTATTTGGTAAGACCCTTAGCTGGTACAAAAACAAAGTTAGAGAGTGGGAATCTGAATCATGAGACTTGCAAACCAGACTCTTGAACAGCAAAATCTAAAAAAAAAAAAAAAAAAATCACAATTGTCCAGAAGTCAAAAACGAAACAGAGGAATTAAATAAAAAAAAATAATGAAATTCTATCACACAAAACTTGTCTATCCTTGGAAAAATTAAAAATAAACTCATTAGCCACCTCCCCCAGATATCTACTATCTACAAGAATTAAAATACAATCTAAAGCAAATAACATTAGTAGTATATATCATGAAAAGAGAGGGGAAAAATTATCAGATATAGGAGACATCCTTGAAGCATTTTGGTTCCATTATATGGAACACTTCAGAAAAGAAGATTTAGATACCAACCACATAAACTTAGATACAACCCTTATCAATATAAAAAAAAATTCCAGAAAACTTAAAACTAGACCTTCAAAAACCTATATACTACAAAGAAATTGTTGACAAGATAAAAGAAAGTAAATCTAACAAAGCTCCAGGGATAGATGGTATAATTACGGAAATTTACAAACTCTTCCCTTCAACAGTAATCTCCCTTTTTCATAAAACTTTGCTAGAAGTCCTGTCAGAAGCAAAAATACCACCCTCATGGAAATATTCTCTCATAACACCAATTCTAAAAGATAATAAACCGTCATACCTTTGCACCTGTGTGTGGTCTAATATGGCTACATACTCAAGTGTGCTAGCTTGCACTGCATGTGAATTGTTTTTACTACTTTTCTGAAAAAAAAAAAAAAAAAAACTGTAAGCCTGTTTCCTACCTTTCCTGTAACTCGTGTTCCAGATACAGATTTGCTGTATCCAGGACTGTTTTGTAAGCTTCTGAGCCCCCAAAGCCTTTCTGTGTTCGAGGGAAGCCTTCTAGCTTATCAGTGGGAGTGATCAGCATTAGGTAACCTGTCTACCACATAAGGAGTGGTTCTGGCCCAGAATTTGTCATTATTGGCCATTTGGGCAATCTTCCATCTCTCTCAACTTTCTGATTTGAAAGCCTGCATTTGCACTTGTTTCTGTCCTGTAACTAGTCTAGTGCAGATACAGATTCTTAGTTTTAGCACTTAAATTTGCTTATTCATACTCAGCACTTGCTCAGAACTTGTAAGCACTAAATAAGCTACTAATTACTATAGCACTCAATCTTCCTCATTACCTAAAGGAAAACAGTTTTTGTACTTACTTTTCTCACTGGCGTTGAGGAAAAACAGCTCTTGTACTCACTTTCCTCACTTAACTAGAGGAAAATAGTTTTTTATTCAGGCATGTCCTAGGGTCAGCTCCCAGTGTTCTCCCCTGTCTATCTGATGAATCTGGGCATCTTAAGGCAATGTAGAAATTGCCTCATGTACACAGACAACCCTCTCCTCCTACCACCCAACACTACAACCTGTGAGAGATGCACTTATCTAGCCAAACTGGAGGTAAAGCTCTCACCAACCAAGACTGAACCTGACAGTCATGAGGAGAAGGTAAACATTTGCACCACACCACATTCATCACATAGTCTCACTACGTCTACACCACCAAAATCCACACATAGAAACTCAAAAACATTCGCGGAGGCTCTCAATAATAATCTGCCTAAGCAACAGAGACCTCCAAAGCAGAAACACAAGCAACCTCCATCCCCCAACACAACCCAAATGACACATAGCCCACAGATTCAGTGTGCCATTCAAACACAGCCAATAAGGCAAACCAACATACCCAACACACTAGTCATAGGTGACTCTATAGTCAGGCACACTGATGTCCCACTCACCAGGCAGGAGAAGGTTACTGTCAGCTGCCTGTTGGGTGCCAGGATCCGCCACATAACCCACGCACTCAAGTCACTCCACAACAAGTACAAATATGACTCTGTCATTGTCCATGTTGGTGTGAATGACCCGAGACGTACCTCCCTGGACTACATGAAGAGAGACATGGAAGAGCTCTGCGATCTTGTAGCCCATGCAGGTATGACCCTAGCCCTGAGTAGCATTCTGCCATCGCCCAGAATGATACCGCAGTACAAGGACAAAATGATTGATTTCAACAATTGGCTAAGCTTCTGGTGCCATTCAAAGGGGATCCAGTGTCTGTCTGCTTGGGATGACATGGTCGACAGACCACGATGCTTTGCCACAGATGGCCTGCACCTGTCGCCCCTAGGATTCCGGATACTGGCTAAGGCTAGTGCTGCCCCTATAGTGCCTTTTTTAGGCAGGGTTCAAGTAACAAATTCACCACCATAACAGGAACAGGTAAGCAAAAACTGAGGGTAATGCTACTCAATGCTAGAAGTCTAAATTTCAAAATGCACTCACTCGAGACACTCCTTAAAATGGAGAACATCGATATCTGTGCAGTGACTGAGACCTGGTTCAAGGCTCCAGAGAGCACCCCTGCACTACCAGGCTACAACTCATACCATACTTTTCGGCCATCCATCCTGGACCGAAACACCAAAGGTGGGGGTGTGTCCATATTCATTACGGATATCCACACCTCCAGGCTAGTTGCTCAGCATAATGCATCTGAGGTTATCCAAGTGCAACTAACTCTTGGCAAAACTGCAATCCAAATTGTAGCTTGCTACAGATCCCCCATCATGCCCCAGGATTCCCACTCCTCTTTTCTTGATGTTCTGGAAAATATTAGGATTCAACCAAACACCCTAATAATGGGTGACTTCAACTACCCCACCATTAACTGGGAAAACTACTCATGTACTAACTCCTTAGCGCAACGCTTTCTGGAATTCATAAACTCCAATGCCCTAGGTCAACTTATCCACACTCCCACCAGGGGCAACAGGGGCAACAATATCCTAGACCTAGTCATTACCAACATGAGTGACCAGTGTTCTACACCTGAAGTCAACTCCTCGTTGGTCCGATCCGACCATAAGCTAATCACCCTCGATATCCACATCCCATCCCCACCCCCATTAAGGAAACCACAGTAAGACATTTCTCCAAAGCCAACTTCATGCTTCTTAGGACAGAAGTAGTGAACTTCATGACACCCATGCAGATGGACAATACAGTTACAACTGCTGAATCCTACACAAATGTGCTCTATAAGCACCTACATGAGTGCATGGATCGTGCTATCCCAAACAGAACCAAGATGCTATCCTCCAAAAAAGGAAGCCAATCTGGTGGTCCCCTGCCATAAACAAACTGTACAACAGAAGGAAGAAACTGCTGCAAAAGAGAATAAAATCCCAGGAGTGGAGGAGCTCCCTGGTCAGCCTCAGTAAGAAGCGGAGATCCCTTATAAGATCCTCCAAAGCTAGCTACGAAAATAAAATTGCCACTAATTCCAAGGACAACCACAAAGCATTCTATAGCTATGTCAAGAATCTCAATGGCAACACCCAGATCTGCTCTGAGTTACAGCACAAAGGCATGAATATTACAGAACCAACTGATATTGCCAACATCTGGCAGATAGGTTCAGTGCTAACTTTACCCCCCCTCACCCCCTAAAGGGCCCATATTTATACAGAAAGAATGCAGAGTCCCTGTAATCACAACTACACAGGTGAAAGCTGCACTCTCTATAGCCAAAAACACAGCATCCATGGGACTGGACAACATCCCAGGCTGTGTTTTACACGAACTTCAGAATGAACTGGCTCCCCACTTAAGCACCATGTTCAATAATAGCCTCGCATCAGGCTTTGTGCCCACTGAATGGCGCACATCAACAGTTATCCCACTCCACAAAGGGGGAGCCACCACTGATACCGGGAACTATAGACCTATTAGCCTGACTAGCCTGGTCTGCAAAGCCATGGAACGTATCATCATGGAACTCATAAACAAAGACATTGGTAATCTCCATACTCTGGATCCCACCCAGTTCGGATTTGTGAAAGGCAGATCATGCCTCCTGAACCTGATCGACTTCTTTGAGGCAGTCACCAAAGCCGTAGATGAGGGTAAAGTGGTTCATACAGCCTATCTTCACCTCACCAAGGCTTTCGACACCATCCCCCATTCTGGAATTATAGCTACACTCAATAAACTAGGCATAACTCCCTACATCACAAGATGGGTTGCCAACTGGCTCACTGACAGAACCCACACTGTAAAAGTTGCAGACTCCAAATCTGACCTCAAACCAGTGACATGTGGAGTACCACAGGGTTCCGTTCTGGGACCGCTCCTGTTTGGTATCTACTTCTCTGGAGTACAGGCTAACACAGAAGGCCTCTGGCTAACGAAGTTCGCAGATGACTGAAAACTAGGAGCCATAGTAAAGTCCCCAAATGATGTGAACATCCTACAGAAGGGCCTCACTGAGACAGATGCCTGGTGTCAGAGCCATGGCCTCAAGCTCAATGCCAAAAAGTGCAGTGTCATCCCCTTTGGTAAAAACTCTGTACCCATGAACTACCACACAGGCAGCAATCTACTTAACACCGAATGCGTGATAACAGACTTTGGGACCCAGGTGGACATTAGTCTCTCCTTTGATAGTCACATCGCCACAGTAGTCAGAAGTCCTTCTACGTGGCACACCTCATCATAAAAGAGTTCTCATCCAGGAAAAAAAGAGGTCATCGTTACCCTCTACTCATCACTCATTAGACCCATTATAGAGTACAACGCCCCTTTTGGAATGTACCTCACAAGACATCTGCAGCAGCTGGAAAGGCCACAGAAGTACTTCACAAAGAGGATTACTGGACTCAAATGCCCTACACTGACCGCCTCAAAAAACTCCAGCTTTACTCCATAGCATATTGCCTACTCAGAGGTGATCTCTGCCTAACATATAAAGCTATGTCAAACCCAGAGCTGTTGGACATGCTACACCTAAAGAAATCTCAATCCCTCCGAACTACACGCTCTAGGGACCTAAACCTTGTCACCACAATAAACAGGACATGCTGGAGGGACAGATTCCTATCCCAGAGACTTCCCATACTCTGGAACAGGCTACCCATCTATGTCAAGCAAAGTTCTTCATTAGCACTCTTCAAGAAAAATCTTGATGAGTGGATGGGAAATATGAAATACACCCCGGGGATCACTTCTGTGTCTCTGCTAGTCAGTGGCACAGGAAAATAACTTTCTTGGGTGGCATAAGCCAGGGAACCTTGTTGGCTAGGCTTGCATAGGCCCTTGGGCCGATAGCCTAGTACCTACCTATGAACCTCATATAGACCTACATCATTACTGAATAATGATTACAAAATATTCATGCCAATCCTAGCTAACAGAATAAAAATCCCACTTTGAAAGACTATTAATAATGATCAAACTGGATTTTTATATAACAGGGACACACATGATAATATTAAAAAAAGGATACTTTCTCTTGTAGATTAGGTGAATAAAAAAGATAGAGAAACACTTGTAATCAGATTAGACATAGAAAAAGCCTTAGGATTCCCTCAACTGGGAATATCTATTTAAAACTTTAGCATTATCTGAATTTCCTCCTCCCTTCATCTTACTACTAAAAAACATATATATTAACTTACCCTACATTAAATTAGGTCATTTCACCTCAGAATCTAGCCATACAACAAAAGGTACTAAACAAGGATGCCCCCTTTCTCCTATTTTATTTGCTTTGGCTATAGAAATACTTGCAGAAATAATATGCAATAATCCAAGAATAAAAGGAATAGAAGTCTATGACCAGTACATATCTAAAATAATGCTTTTTGCTAAACTCCGGAGAGTAATTAGGAGAGCTAGAAGAAGTAATGGAGAAATTTTATAAGATTTCAGGTCTACACTTTAATAGATCAAAATCAAAATTTCTATTTTTAAATAAGAAAAAAAGAACTACAAGTTACAGATAAATCTATCATAGGAAAACAAGAACTTACACTAAATTATTTAGGAATAGTGTTATGCAAAAATATAAACTAAATATTAATAAATTATAAAAACATTATTGAAACAATAAAAATATATAGAGAAAAGTGGAACAAATTAATAAAAATGGTCTTATTGCCAAAAAATACTATATGTAGCATTAGCAATATAGTTAATTCTTGAAAGAGGCATTAAAGAAATAAACTCATGTTTAATAAATTTGATATGGTATCCCAAAAAGAATACAGTAGCTCTAACTCATCACATTAGACCCTGGAAACAAGGAGGATTGAACTTCCCAGAAATAGAAACATATATAAAAGCATCTGTGCTTAAAACTACAATAGACTCGATAAACCCACATTATTTTGCCAACTGGGAAGAATTAACAACGGCTATATTAACAAATGAATTTAGTCTGTTAAAAAAATTAATAGTAGACAAATCAAACAAACCCTGGTACATGCTATGCCAAGTATACAATATAATATAACAAAACCTTCTAAAACAACACTGATTAACCATTACATCACTTCCTTTAGGAAACTTATCAATGCAAACAGATCTAAAACTTGACCTTTTAACCCCATTTACCATCACTAAGAACTTTCCTCACAAAATAAATAGGGAAACAATAACCTCCTGGGAACAAAATGGATTCTTATGCTGGTTTCAATGTGTAAATAAATTAAATGTTTTAGATATACATATGATAAAAACTGCTTACAATATTCCAACACAGGACTGGTTAACCTTACAAAGCATTCTAATGTACACTCAAGATTTATGTAGATTAATTAATAATTCCTCATTTAAAGATATTCCAAATCTAATACGTTGTCTGTATGAATTTATATATAATAGTTGTGAAAAGAAAAATTCCATTTCAAATCTATATAAAGAGTTAACAACATATAAAACAATTCCCCAATCATCATACTGGCAGTTCTTAACAAAAGGTCAGTCATTGCAGTTAACAGAGGAAATTAAAACTAACATCTTACTATCAGTTAATTACACCTCTAACACACAGTACTGGAAATATTTAACCGGAAATACTTACATAGAGCATTTTTAAACACCAGACAGAATTAAAAAGATCACTACTACTACAAACGTTTTTTGCTGGAGGTGTGAAGAGTCAAATAAAGCAGACTGGATTCATATTTTTTATGAATGTAATAAAATTAAATCATATTGGAATGGAATCAAACATTTTTTACAAGCTTTATTTAATGAATCCTTTACCTTAAATAAAGCACTGATTATACTAAGTGTAAATGAAGGTCCCTACCTGAATAAGACAAATATGTATTTTTAGAGGGTAGTGTGACCATCTATGTTATATGGGTTGGAGACAGTGGCATTGACAAAAAGGCAGGGGTTTTGAGCTGGATGTGGCAGAGTTAAAGATGTTAAGATTTGCCCTGGGTGTGACGAGGGTGGACAGGATTAGGAATAAATATATTAGAGGGTCAGCCCAGGTTGGAAGGTTTGGAGACAAAGCCAGAGGCGCAAGATTACGTTGGTTTGGACATGTGCTGAGGAGGGATGCTGAGTATATTGGGAAAAAGATGCTAAGGATGAAGCTACCAGGTAACAGGAAAAGAGGAAGACCTAAGATAAGGTTTATGGATGTGGTGAGAGAGGACATGCAAGTGGTTGGTGTGACAGAGCAAGATGCAGAGCTCAGGAAGAAATGGAAACAGGTGATTCGCTGTGGCGACCCCTAACGGGAACAGCCGAAAGAAGATGATGTATTTGTCATGAACAATACTTGCTATATCTAGGAAATGTGCAACCAGAAGGTGGAATTAAAATACACCCCCAACCTTGGAAGAATTCTACACTTTACTGAAGACAACTGCATCGATGGAAATAAAAATCAAATAACTACGAATTTATCCCAAGCCATTGGTAAATAATCCTTGGAAGAAAGTTATATTTTTGTTGGACACTCTGCAATAATCAATATTGTATCTCTGATAACTGATCTGTTAATTCTATAATAACATACAGTGTATAAAATTGAAAGTCAGGCTATTGTAAATATTGTATACAGTTGTTTAAAATATTTAAAAATATTATGCAAATGTTATTTTTATTGAAAATAAAAAAAATTTTGAGGAAGAATGAGGACTTTAAAATCTTGTTTTTTTCATGACAGAGGATTTGGGGAAAAAGTAGTAGTATGGTCTTTTTTGAGTTGAGCATGAATTGGGAATTATGAAGTTATGTTTCAGTGACTGTTAAAGCTTCCCGAGTAATTTTCTGGAGATGCACTATGTTGTCTGACTTGCAAATGAGAGTGGAATCACCTGTGTATTGTATTAGGATAGCCTGTTGTGTGGATGTATAGAGGGTGCTAGTGACAATGTTAAAGAGGATGGGACCAAGGATAGAGCCTTGTGGTACGGTGACTGAAAAGTAAGGAGACAGTGTGGACTGCCATTTTACTGACTATACTATTAGACAGGTAACTTTTAAACCACAGACGGGTGGGCTGAAAGAAACCTAGTGAGGGCATCTGAAGTAGAAGTTTGCTGTGACAAACTGTGTCGAAGGCTTTAGACAACCCTAGAAGTAAGGAAGAGACTAGTTTGCCATTATCTCTAGCTTTACTGACAGTATCTATATATGTTAAAAGGGCAAGGCTAATACTATGGGAAAGATGGAAGTCATGTTGTGCAGGGGATAGGGGTTCTTCCTGCAGAAGATAGTCTAGCAATTGTTTTGAATAAAGTTTTCAAGTATTTTAGCAAGGGGAGATAACTTTAGACCTATAGCAATCTTATTAGTGTCTGTTGAATTTCTTCCTTTGTGCAGAGGGATAATGTGTGACTTTTTCAGAGAGAGAGAGAGAGGGAACATGGGATTCCTGGACTGACCTATTTATAAGGCTTGAAACAGGATAGCAATGCCATTGTATGCTATTTTTAGATACTCACTTGGAAAGTCATCAGCTGAAGAAGAGTATGGTTTAAGTTTAAGAGTAGTTTTGTAATCAGATGTGGACATAGGTTTGAAGGTGAGAATGGATGTGGTGATATGTGGCTGTTGATCGGGGTTGGGATTAGATGCTGGGGAAGCCTTGGTTAGGGATGCTACACTATCTATAAAATAAGACTTGAACTGTACTGCAATTGAGTGGTGAGTTTCAGGAGAGGGACTGGGTTGAATTTTTTGCCGGGGTGTAAGATTTCTTTAACGGATGTCCAAAATTTTTTAGGTTTGTGTTTAGTATTATTCTGTAAGTTATAGTATAGTTTTTTTGTCTTCATTTATTTGCTTTTTATTATGATTCTGAAGCACTCCTAAGTTTAAAATATTGAGGTATTTTATATTTTTGACATTCTTTCCATGCTTTTTCTCTATCCTGCATTAGCATTCTACTCTTTCTGTATATTGCATTGTTTTTAGCCTCTTCCTTCTAGGAGGTAAAAGGCTGTTTAGGATATTTAGAAAAGTTATAGTGAATTCATTTATAGCATTGTCTAACAGGAGGATTTTTTAGAAAGTTCCAGTTAATAGATGACAGTGTAGTAATGAACATTTCTGGGTTAAACATGGAAAGGTTGCATGTTGTTTTATAAATATAAACTGTAGAAATGGTGCAGCATAATTAGTATAAACCAAGAAGCATGCAGAAAAAACTAAAGTGGTAAAATCAAGAATTTTAATAACAAGATTGAGTCCTTTCATCTTCTCACAAAGGCCAGATTTCTGATTAGACGTTTTACCGTCACTGGCACTGGAACACAAAGAACACAGGTATGATCACCAAAAGAGTTTGACATTGTCCTTGTGGTGGTGTATTTGCTAGGGTCTGATACTAGGATGTAGTCTAATACACAATTTGATGTCTTGCTATAATGTGTGGGGCCATTAATTAGTTGTGTGAAACCACATAAGTTCATGCTAGATGTAAGGAAGTTAGAGTTTATGTCCAAGCAACTGACATTCACATCACCAAGTAATATTTTTTCTTGTGGAAATGTTGTGGATATCCAAAGTAGGATATCTTCCAGTACAACTGTATTGTCACGAGTAGGGATGTAAAGGACAGTAACACAGATTTGTTTACAATTATTTATTTTATGAGAAAAGCAATAAGAAGTTCTGCTGCACTGAATTTAGGTATTGGTTTGCTGTAAGGAGAAATGTGGTAGGTGTTGGGAAGCGAAGCCATGCATAGCAAGCTTCCCACCCTCATGTCAAATTATAACCAACAGCAATCAATTTATAGCCAGTGCAAAGCAATTTAACAAAGAGATGCAAAGTAAAATTAGTTTTCTGCCATTTCCTAAGGCTAAATAACTGGCATATGCAGTATAATCTATTGGTCAAGAAAAAGGAGGCAGTAGCCAACTGTGATTTCACAGAGACTTTCCATCACAGAACAGGCATGTATTTGACTGATTAAAGATAATATACAGCAAGTTTCTCTATGATAAATGTGCTTTCATTATGCAATGACAAAATTCTCAGTAAACAGCTAGTCAACAATGCCAAAGAAAGGCATTTTGTCAAATGCCTTGGCCCGGAACAGCTCTGCCCTCATCCATTGCTTTGGTGACCTTCTCAAATAAGTCAATCAGGTTGAGGAGGCATGACCTGCCCTTGATGAAACCAAACTGGGTTGGGTCCAGTGTCTCAAGGTTTCCAATGTTGTTATCGATCAATTCCATAATTCTTTCCATGGTTTTGCATATGAGACTAGAGAAACTTATGGGTCTGTAGATGGACCACCTTTGTGCAGAGGGATGACCGTTGCTGTTCTGCATTTATTAAGCATGAAGCCCGTGTGGAGGCTATGGTTAAACAGCAATTGCAGAGGGCCTGATAACCTTAGCATGAAGCATAACCTATGCTTCATGCTATTTGGAAGACATCTTTGGAAGTTGTCTGGGATCACTGATGCAGTCGTCTAGGCTTTGGAGAAAACATTGAGGACCTGTTCCATAGTGACAGTAGGGGGAGAAAACAAGGAGTTGTGCACACAACTGCGTAATGCCTTTGAGGTTATGGGCATAGCTAAAGAATATCTTGTGGTTGTCCTTGGCCTGGGAGAACAAATTTTCCTTTTTTCCTCTGAGTTGCTTGTTTAGTTTGATGAGAGTGCTGTCATCCTGCTGTGTGCAACACTTCCTAATTTTTGCGAAGATTTTCTTCCTTCTGTTATAGAGGCTACTGACGATGAGACTCTACCAGGATGGCTTATTTGAGTTAGTTCTGTACTTACTCATGGTGGGTAAAAATGCCTCTAAGCAGCTATTAACCTGCTCGTATAGGGCTTCTGTAAACAGTTTCTCATAGGTAGCCATGTTCTCAGGTTTTATGGGAGCTTGAAATGTTTGCTAGGTTATCACTTAATAGTAGGAAGTTAGCCTTAGAGTAGTTCCTGAACATTCTAGGGTTAACTGGGGTTCCAGTTTTATTTTTTTTTTACTGGAAAGGAGAGGACATTACACTAGGGGGTTGCACAGCACAATCCTATATTAATGAGGACCAGATCCACTATGTTTGCACCCCTGGTGTGCATTCTGACAATCTAGTCTAAGGAGTTTGTGTTCCCAGCTCCTCCCTCTGAAGTAGATTCTGTAGTGCATGTGCTGCTTCTCTGCTTTCATCATACTCATGCTTTGATTGGTGAGACTTAATAGCACTCCTAACTCGTGCTTTGATTGGTAAGACTTGCTAATAGCACTCCTAACTCATGCTTTGATTGGTGAGACTTGTTAATAGCACTCCTAACTCGTGCTTTGATTGGTGAGACTTGTTAATAGCACTCCTAACTCGTGCTTTGATTGGTAAGACTTGTTAATAGCACTCCTAACTCGTGCTTTGATTGGTAAGACTTGTTAATAGCACTCCTAACTCATGCTTTGATTGGTGAGACTTGTTAACAGCACTCCTAACTCGTGCTTTGATTGGTGAGACTTGTTAATAGCACTCCTAACTCGTGCTTTGATTGGTAAGACTTGTTAATAGCACTCCTAACTCGTGCTTTGATTAGTGAGACTTGTTAATAGCACTCCTAACAATTTAAGGAATTTACTTAGATCTTGGCAGTACACTTCAGCTTTGCCCTATCTTTTCCCAATAGGTAACACCTTAACTTGTCCAAAGTTAGCAGGTGCTGAACAGCAAAACCCGAATAAGCTGCTGCCCTTAATGTCATCATCAATCTATCATTTACTCTCTATTGATTTACCTACAAAAAAAAAAAAAAAAAAAATACGTCACAAGTGAAGTAGTCCTCCTGTATGAAGTGTCGAGTTCTAACTACAACGTTCTGTCTGCTAAGGTGTTTATCCAAAAGATGGCTTGTTGATCAAAATCAATTTAGTTGTAGCATTCCATGCAGACTTACCTTTCGGAGTCTTCAACTGCAGACTTTTTGTAGTGTGGTTTGGAGCTTCCACCTATAATCCGGAATTTTCTTCCCATTCTCACAAGCAGCAAAGTAACCACAATTGCTGAAGGAATGAAAACCAGTATGGCAAGAAATGCAACAACAGAAAGCTGGAAGGATGGTGCTAGAAAATTTTGAATAAAAAAAAATACTTATTAAAACAGAATATCTTGCAGTTTCTAAATACAGAAATCATACAGTATTCTGAACCTTATAATGATACTTTCTGCATCAAAGTGGAAAAATGTGACAGTACTTAAAGGTCAATATCTTCGTGATACATCATAAGGGTGGTTGTGCTGAAGATGTTGGTCTTCAAGCCATAACTTAACACTCATTGTCCTTAAATATATGCACAAATAATCAGTCTTCCAGCACTGTCTATAAATAAAAGATACAGTACATGTTCTACTTGTTATTTTGACCCCTTCCACTTCCTTTTGCTTCACAAACTACTGCTACAACTACAGCCCCAGTAAGATTAAAAGGGCAGCCATGTCCCACAATCTTATATGACCGTACACAGATGAGCTTCTTTAAGATCTGGTTATTTATCAAACAAAAATGCTATGCTTATGGTGGATTCAAAGGTTAAACAGGGCAACTCCCAGGCACCAGCTATGTGTGAAAGGCCATCCACAACAGTTATATAAATGTGGCCACGTCCAAGCAAGAGTTGATCTGACTGATTACATTAAAAGGCATTCATAGCCAAAGAGAGACAGAAGCTGAAAAACATTGCTTTTCATTGTTAAAACACAGCTAGTAGATGCTCCGATCTGCGAGGTACTTGGGCAGAAGTATCAATCATTTTACATACACTCAAAACAAGGAGCTAATCATCCTTGCAACATAGAACTTGTACTTTTCATTACTGTTGCTTCCTTTAATTTTAAGATGCAAAATAATTCATTTTGCTGACCAAGTAAATCTCAATGAACAAAAAGGCACTTTTCCAAGACTCACACAAATAAAAACATTCCACAGCAGAATACGCATTAAATCGTTTGACATGTATGTAGAACAGACATTATATTTTAAGAAATGTACAATAAGTTAAGGAGTCTGCTACCGTGACCCTGTGAACAGCCAATGCCATCCAAACAGTTTATTAGTGAAGTATGGAATGGAAGTAGATTGCCAGGTCTTCTGTATTATACACATACAACACACAAGCCGTGTGTACGCACACAAGCACACACAAATACACCTAGGGACAATTTTTATTTGCCAGTTCACCCAGTGCTTGTCTTTGGCAGACACGTGAACACAGGCAGGATACGAATCCACACAAAAGGCTCCCCAGCTAAGAACTGAACTGGCCAGCCTCTTGTGAGGAACCTCTTTGAGGTAACAGTGCTACTCACTGCTTCAGTGTGCCATCCTTCTGAACGAAATACATTTGCTGGCACTACTGAGGAAATACAAAGTATAGGCTCACAGGTTTGGCTGTCAAGTTTATGACCCACTGACCTTTAAGAGGATTGACTGCTGAAATCCCTTGATATCTTATGCTTCCTCAAAGAAAGTATTAAGAAAAAATGCCTGAAACATTTTACATTACTAACATTTATTTTTAGTATTAGGCTCCCTGATGTGGTGTTACCCCCCCCTCCCCAAAAAAAAAAAAAAAAAAAAAAACAATCTATGCATTCCAGACACAGACTTTCAAACACAAACCAATCACAGACTGTTTTACAGTCAGATGCCACTTACTGTTAACCTACAAAGAAAAATATTGGAATATGGATGGCAGCTTATGAAACCTGACTAGTTCAAGTTTTCCAGACTTATGATTTTTTTTTTCTGGAAAAGCTTCACTATACCTTCTCAAGTTCTTTCACGTGGCTTTTATGAAGATGACAGCATGCTGCACTGTACTCAGTAAAGGATCAGATCAGTGAGGTATAAAGTGGTGCAATTTCCCTGGAGTGAGGAGAAATACCTCTTAAAATTAAACGGACTAAAGAATATGCTTTTCTGTCTTTGGTAGACAAATTCAAAGTTTAAACAATTGTCTACTATTGTTTCTAGTTCTTTAATGATGGTAACTTTCAATGTTTTGACCAAATATTTTGTAATCATAATATACATCCCTTTTATAATGTCTCAACATAATATACATACTAATAAAACAACAAGACTTCTCAAATAAGTGGTAAATAAAGGCATATAATAAAAGCAAAACCAAAAAAGTGTTACCTAAGGACAGAAAATACGAATGGTATCCCAACTTGAAAAGCTTTAGCATAAACAACTTTAATCACCACTTTCATCTTACAATACAGAGATTTCATCAGAAACATACAAAGAACAATTCAGATACCAATTTATAATAAGCAGAAAGTCAAATGACAATTAACCTGATAAATATTCCAAATAATAAATGAATAACTGATTAAAATATCTATAAATATCTAAAATGTATTCTTATGTAACCTCCTATTTTAGAAAAACATATTTTATATTAATAGCATCATTCAAACCTGGAAAGCAATTAGCTCAGAGCTTCAAATGCTATTCAGTCTCCTTAATTTCTAATCTATTTTTAAAACCCCCAGTCCTTAAATCAATGCACATTTGTTCAACAATATAAAACAAAAACTTTTTATACTTTTTACATTTTCTGGTACATTTAAACAAGGCATTGCTCAAGTCACATGGTTTAATAAAATACAAATGTTCTTTTATTCTCTTTTGGAAACTCCTAGTAGTCATCCCCACATAAAAAAAGCTGACAAACCTGAACAATTTACATAATAAGGGGCAAAATATGCATCACTCTTACTAGCTACTTCTTTATACACTTTAAATACTGTCTGTTTATTGTAACCATGCTGTTCAAACAAACAAGTAATATACGTTTTATAGTAAACATACTGACATTAAAGTTGTGGTCATTACTACTACAACAGGTGCTCAGCTTTATGGAAACCTTTTTGTTACCCACTCAGCAATTATCACCATATTTGGCCATCCATTTTTCATTTTTGCATCTAAAATGCAGTCCAAAAATGAAGTGGCGTCAGTACAGAGCCATATGGGACAGAAAGGTAAAGTACAGTTGTGTACACTTACCATAAATGTAGATGTTGGAGTGTCTTCACTGTTGCAGACATCACTATAGTGTTCTTCCTGCCAGCAGGCAGTCCTCAGTCGGCCAGAATCCAAAAGTCTGGGTCCGGCGTCGGCTGTCCAGTCATGCTCCCTGACGTCAGAGCGCCAGGAGTACAAAGCTGCCAGCCGACGCCATGTTCTCCAGTTTTTCTTGCCCCAGATGTCAGGTTCCCAAAAGTGAAGGCTAATAGTAAAACAAAAATGTAACAAACAAACCCCATACCCTGTAGCAAATACACCTCAGAAGGGTGAAGCAGGAAACCACACTAATGAAAGTATAAGAGGGGACAGGAGGGTGGTTAACCCAGACTGCAACAGTGAAGACACTCGAACATCTACATTTATGGTAAGTGTACACAACTGTACTACGTTCATCGTGTTTCACTGTTGCAGTCATCACTGTAGGGTTGAATCCCAAAGCTGAGATAAAGGGTGGTGGTTATAGAGTAGAAGGGACGGCTAGAAGGCCCTGCAAGACTGCAGAAGCAAAGCCTGCCCTAGACCTAGAGTAGAGTAAAGAGGGAGATTATAGTGCTTAGAGAAAGTATGCACTGAACTCCAAGTTGCAGCTTCCAAAATATCCTTGGTAGGTACTCCTCTGAGAAAGGCAGCTGAAGTAGCAGCAGCTCTGGTAGAGTCCTAATTTTTCCTGGGATTTGCTTTCCATGATGTGAGTAGCAAAATCTGATTCCATGAGCAATCCATTTAGAAATGGTCTGTTTTGAAATAGCTTTGCCTTGGGAATTTGTTGCATAAGAGACAAACAGTTGATCTGTTTTCCTGATATCCTTGGTTCTGTCCAGGTAAAATGAAGTTGTCTGTGTACATCCAAGGAATGCAAGATCCTTTCCCCCTTATTTTGTGGATTTTTGAAAAAAGTTGGCTGGTGAATAGTTTGATTTAAAGCCACTTTAGAATCCACCTTAGGCAAGAAAGTAGGATTGGTCCTTAAAGACACCCTATCTTGGCGAAAAATAATATAAGGTTCCACAGCCATGAGTGCTTGTAACTTAGAGACTCTCCTGGCTGAAGTCAAAGCCAGTAGGATAGCTGTTTTCCATGATAAATACTTAATATCAGATGTGGCAGCAGGCTCAAAAGGAGGCAGAGTGCGTTTTTCCAGAACATAGTTGAGGTGCCAGGTAGGTATGGGTGGTGTCCTAGGGGGCCTTAAATTCTTTGCTCCTCTGAGATATTGTTTCAGAAGTGGATGCGAAAAGATAGGAGGATCTGTATTGTAATGTGCAGAGATAGCGGAGGCATGTCTTTTTATGGAGGAGAAGGATAAACCCTTATGTAGCATGTCTGTCAGGTAAAGTAAAATCAGTGGGATATTAGGAATGAGAGGATCCGAATCCTGAGCATGCATCCAGGAGCAAAATCTCTTCCATTTACCTGCATATGATTTTCTAGTGCTAGGCCATCTGGCTTCTAAGATGACATCCATGACCTGTTTGGGAAGGAAAGGATTAAGCATAGACCCTGAATTCGTCAGGCTGCGAGTTTTGACATGAGAGTGCAGAACATGGCCCTGGTGTTGGGACAAAAGATTTGGAATCTGAGGTAAAATCCCAGGAGGCTCCTAGGATAGATTCATCAGTGTTGAGTACTAAAATTGACTAGGCCAGTTTGGGGCCAGTAAAATCATCATCTTGGGCTTGTCCTGCTTGATCTTGTCCTGCTTGATCTTTAGTAACACCCGTGGAAGAAGAGGTAGTGGCGGAAAGGCATACCCCGAGAGGTTTCTCCAACTGAATGATAGTGCATCCACTTTCCATGCTAGCTTGTGAAATGTTCTTGTGCAAAAAATCTGTAACTGGTGGTTGAGGGGGGGATGCAAAAAGATCTATGTCCGGGCAGCCCCAGGCTTCTGTAATCATCTTGAATATTTGGGTGTCTAGCATCCACTCATGTGGGTCTGACAGGTTCCTGCTCAGGCTGTCTGCCAGAATATTTTGTTTTCCTGGCAGGAACTGAGCTTGTAGATCCACTTTGCAAGCTAGAGCTGTGTTCCATAGAGTCATGGCTAGTCTGCAAAGGGGTTAGGAGTGTGAACCCCCTTTCTTGTTTATGTACCACATAACTGTGGTGTTGTCTGTCCGTATCAGTAGTTGTCCTGGTTGTAAGAGATCCCTGAAAGCCAAAAGGGCATTCTGTACAGAGAACATCTCTTAAATTGATATGTAGGTGCTTCTGATCCTCTGTCCAAAAACCTTGCAGACCTTTTCCCTGCAAGTGGGCTCCCCATGCGTAATCTGAGGCATCCGTGGTTAACACTTGGCTGGCTGGAGGCAGACTGAAGGCTTTCCCTTTGTTGTGAAGACATGCCATGGTCCACCAATGGAATTCCTTTTGTAGGCAAGGCAAGACAGCAATCTGTGTGTCTAGACTGTGGCAATGCTGAGACCATACACTTTTTAGGTACCATTGTATTTTTCTCATATGTAGTCTTGCATTTGGTATCAGAAGGATGCAGAAGGCCATGTAACCCAAAGCCTGCAGGAATTTCCTTGCAGTTATCAGAGTTATTGACGCCAAGGTTTTGAAAGTTGAAGCCAGCTGCTGTTTTTCGGATGTCAGGAATGCCATCTGAGTTGTTGTGTCTAGAAAGAGCACCCAGAAAAGTTATCTGTTGTGTGGGTGTCAAATTTGACTATGTTCACAGTGAATCCCAGGTACTGGAGTAGATTTTGAACAAATTCCAGGTGCTGAGTAAGACATCCTTGGTGTCTGCTTGAATAAGGCAGTCGTCCAGATAAGGATAAATATGAATTCTCGTGAGTCTGCAATAAGCTACTACTGGTGCCAGGCACTTGGTGAAGACCCTGGGTGCAGTAGACAAGCCAAAGGGCAGCGCAGAGAATTGGTAATGTTTCGAGCTGGCCTTCAATCTGAGGTATTTTCTGCACTCCTGTCTGATAGGGATGTGTAGGTAAGCCTCCTTTAAATCCAATGTCACCATCCATGCATTTTTGCTCAACATTGGCAGGAGCTGTTGCAGAGTAAGCATCTTGAACTTTGGTATCTCCAGGAAAGTGTTTAGGACAGAGATCCAGGATGGGTCTCCATGAATTTTGCTTTCTGGGAACTAAGAAGAGCCTGGAGTAAAAGCCTTGCCCAGTCTCTGATTGTGGAACCAGTTCTATGGCCCTCATAGCCATGAGGGATCCCACCTAGTTTAATGCCTCTGCCCATTGGTGTTTTGGTAGGTCTGGCCATCCGTTTGGTCTTGGCAAGGTATGAAAGTGGAATTTGTAACCTCTTGAAACTACATCCAGAACCCACTTGTCTTGGGTTATGCAAGTCCATTTTTGTTGAAAAAGAGAGTTTTCCTCCTAGAGGAGCTTCCAGGAGAGAGGTTCCTGGAGCCATGCAGGGGAGTCATTGAGCCTGTTTTCTATAAGATTGAGGTCTGTCCTCTCCACCCCTGGGGGTGGAAGCACTCCACTGTCTAGGTCTGTAAGAGGTCTGTGCTTGGGCCCTCCCTCTGGAGCACCTATATCTACCCCTCTGAGGCCTGTCCGAGCTGGGAAAGGACCAATTTTTAGTTGGCCAAATTCTGCTAAATCTTGGGGGCTGGACTTGTAAGAAATCCTTAACCGTTTGCAAGGATTTTGCCTTATCCTCCATTTTCTTTATCACCTCTTCAGCCTTACACCCAAACAAAACATTATGCTGAACAGCCAGCAACTTAGCTTTCACTTGATCAGGTAAGTTTTGTTCCTTTAACCAAGCATGCCTTCTAATGACTGTGCCAGAGGCAGCCGCCCTGCAAGAAGCCTCCAAGGCATCGAAACCGCAGTGTAAACTATGCTTCCCCACTTGTTCAGTGGCATGCATCAAATCGTGTAATTCCTTATTATCTGCACATGCAGTAATGGTACCCAATTTTTGTTTCATAACAGACAGTAGAAATTGCTGATATTTTAGCATATGGAATTGACAATTTAAAGCCATAATAGCTAAAGTAGCAGAAGTGTACACTTTTTCCCCCATCTCTCCAAAGCTCTGGAATCCTTATCTGTTGGAATAGGGTTTTTAGCAGAGGTGGCCTTAACCCCCTTAGGACCCTGAGAAATGGTTTCTGGATCAGCAGTAGGATTTTTGTAAAGGAACTGGTGGGAGTCAGGGACCCTGTAATATCTGTCGGGCTTAGAAGGGGCGGGAGGAAAGGAGTCAGGAGTTAAAATTAGCCTCAGAAAAGGCATCATTCACAATATCCAAAATAGGAGGAATAGCCAGGGGTCTATGTTGGGGAAAAAGAAGAAAATCCCTAAGCCTTCTCTTAAGATTCCAAGTACTCCTGTCCTTCCCAGTGAAAATGTTCCCTCATGTCATGTAAACTTTCCCCAAAAGAAAAATCCTCAGGGGGAGAAGCTGATGGAATGGATTCCTCAGCATCAGAATCCTCATAAGGAGGGAAAGTATATTCCTGTTCAGAGGAAGACACTGAAGAAATAGATGCCTGATCAGAAGATTCATAATCCAATTCTTGCCTTGGCCTTTTGTCTGGAGGGGGATGTGAACCCCTAATCATGGTTAGTAAGTCCTCCGCCATTTTAAGTAGCTGTTTCTGAGATTTGGGTCCCGGATCAGAAGAGGCCTGGGCTGGTGTCTTAGATTTAGAAGGAGTCTTTGCCTTTGTCTTTGCCTTTATCAGAAGCTGTGTAGGCCTGAAAACCTCCTCGGAAGCCAGAACCTGCACAGCGGTTCCGGACCCATCCGAGGGAGCATTGTCCGAAGGTCCTGCAGCTGGATTGCTCAAAGGCCTAGTTGGCTCCTCGTGGGAGTCCGTTTCGGCAATCGGTTCTGAAATGGCTGACAGGGGCTGCAAAAGCGCCTCACCGACGACAGCCGAACCTGTAGCTGGCTCTGCTTGAAAAACGTAGTCTGATTTGGACCTCGGAGGCCTGTCCTTATCCTTGCATCGTTTGTGAACTCCGGTAGTCGAAGTGTGTCCGACATTTTATAATTAAATCGCCTGCCAAAGTAGTGAAAAGTAAAATCGTACCTGCGCTTAATCGTACGTTGGTTAAATCTAGCACAAAACCAACAACTAGCTACGTCAGGGCCTAAACAAGGAATACAGTAACAATGGAAATCCTTATGAGGTATTTGCTTCCCACAAGAAATGCAATTATTAACTTTTTCTGACATTGGACTGGAGCAAAAAAAAAAAAAAGTTTCCCCAACGGGGTACTTAGCTTTAAGAAGAAGAAGTAAATCTTCGGACTGAAGCACGAAAAAATATCAGGAGTCAACCGACCGGCACTTGCAAACTGCTTTCACCGCACGGCAAGAAAGACTGGAGAACATGGCGTCGGCTGGCAGCTTTGTACTCCTGGTTCTCTGACATCAGGGAGCATGACTGAACAGCCGACGCCGGACCCAGACTTTGGGATTCTGGCCGACCGAGGACTGCCTGCCGGCATGAAGAACCCTACAGTGATGACTGCAACAGTGAAACGCGATGAACATCTTATTACTTCTGTTGCTTAACCAACATTTTACCCACTTAATTATATGAGGACTGACATTTAATGCTTTCAATTTGCTGATTATTCCCTAAACTGAGATACACTCAAAAGCTTTAGCAAGATCAAAGGAAACTACTTCAAATATCATTCCTTCAAAAAAAGTTTCAGATACTCAAAGAATTATTCAAGAGAAACTCTCCCTTTAACAACTCGTATCTAAAGTAAGTATGTCGCCTTTGTAATTTTGGATAAGCTCAATAACGACTTCCCATGTCTGACAAAGAATGCTGGTCAGACTAGTAACGGGTCTAAAACTGTTTGGGTCTGATGCAACACCTTGCCTTTGTGAGCTGGCACCTCTATGGTATACTGCCATAATTGGAAGTCACCAACTGTTAACATTGTATTTGACATGGGGGCCTAGGAGATCTTCCTTGACTATATGTAGGAAATCATTAAGCACACTGCCTGGTCCCAAAGAGCTTGTAGTTTTAATTTTACCTGTGGAAGCAGTTATCAAGCATGTAGTTATGTACTAGGTGCCACCCTTGTATCTACAACAACTCTAATATTTTTCTTTGCTTATTGTAAATTTTATTCAAATTTTTCCTGCAAGGACATCTGTTATTTCCTTTGACCAAATGATCACAGATTATTGATAACATGCTGCTTTTATTATTTTACCCTATGTTTTCCTGATTTAATTAAATAATACTTTTTTCTTGTTTTCAGTCTTTTTAAACACTTTTCTTAAATTATCACTTAAGACAGATGCATACATAGGTTCATAGGTTATTACTAGGCTAACTGCCCTTGCAGGCCATTTCAACACTAGCTAGTGTCACTTTTGGTGCTTAACTTAACCCATCGCATTTACTGTTAGATTAGTCCTACCCATCCCATGGATGATACTTGCATGTTACCCCTAGTGAGAATAACTGGGATCATACCACACACAATTTGAGGGGACCCATTCAGGTGATAAAACATTTAGGAGCTGCATCTGTCCATTAGGAGTACAGAGGGCAATCCTAGGGTAAATGTTCTGTTACCTATCCATAGATCCAAGATGCGCCTGAATATGAACAGGGGTGAGCATGGTTTAGATTAATAAACCATAGTAACATTTTCATTCCTATGCATTATACATTATATATAATTTCTTTACATTTAACACACATAATTCACTCCAGTATTGCATAAACTGCTCTGCTCCTGCCTTCCCTTAAATTTCACTCATCTTCCTTATCATTCTGTATTTAATGTTCACAGAAATCCAAACGTTTTATGTAATTTGTCCCAAGATACTCCACATCCATTTCTTTTACCTCCTTTACAACTTTCAGTACTTCAGTTACAGATGGTTTAGATTTTGATTTCCATTTTCTGGTAATTGCTTTCTTGGCAACCAATAAATCTTAGTAAAGCCTTACTATGTCTAGGTAATTCAGATCCCATGTCCCAGCTCATAAGAATCATTTCCTAAGTTAAAGCCATTTGCCCACCCCACCCCATCCCTCAACATTTTTAACAGAATACTCTGTAGGAAATTTTTTTAAATCTGCCAACTTGTTACATTCCCAAAAAACATGTTCACGTTCCCAGATACTTCTTGCTTTCCCACTATACCTCCTGCATTTGTTATACACCCGAGGAAAATTTCTTACAGTCCGCTTGTGGTATAAAAATAATTATATAAAGCACTTCCAAGCAAAAGTCCCAAACCTTCTGGATTTTGTTGCATACTTTAGAGCCATACAAATGTCCTTCCCTTCCTTATTAGTTATGTATTACTTTATATACCCTACTAAACTATCCCTTTTCTAACAGCAGTTCTGTTCTAAACTTGACTTTTTACTGGAACTGGTCTTTCACTTAGTACTCCACTCCCCTATCCTTTTTGCTTTGTCAGTACTCCGATACCCATTCCTGATATGGCAGGTAGTACTGAAACTGCAGTTCAAACTGCTGCTTGGCCTCATCCCACTCTACTACTTTCCCCTCTCCAGTTATTTGCCCCTAGTTCATTGGTTCCTTTACGAATTTCCTCAAGTAAATTCTAGCCTCATTCCGCTTACTTTTTCTCTCTACTTGCAGACATCCTTATTGGCAAACTCTCCTTTCTTCATTCCCATGTTGGCTTAGTTCCAAGAATACTTTCTGCTATTTTATGGATATAATATTCTGTATGGCTGCTGTTATTTTCCTTAAAGATCTGCATCCAAAATCCCACTCCTTCCTTATTTCTTGAACTTTCCACTGTTTTCATTGTCATCCCTTTCAACTTTTATTGATAACCTTATTCTTGTGTTATGTCCATGAGCCTTAACTGCATAACTCTAAAGCATCCATTCAAATTAGGTAGTTCTAAACAAAGTTGTTCTATGGGGGACTAAGTTATCCCACTTAACATTTATAGTCTTCCCCTCCCAAATAAATTATTTTAACTTTTTACCATCCAAAACTTCTCTTCTGGTTGGTAAAATATGCCTGACTGATGTATTAAATTAAAAGGACAAACATTTTCACTGATTGTATCACACTATATCCATAATCAAGAGCTAAAGGTTTCTCAGTTTTTGAATCATCTTTTGTTTAGTATCTTCCCAGATATCCTTGGCTCCCATAACAGAATCATTTTTATCCATACACCTAAATATTTCAGCTTTTTGTGCCCCCATAAATATGGGTATTGGTGACAAAGCTGATTTAATTGGTGTGAAAGAGTGACAAGAAAATGATGCTTTTATACTTTAATCTGGACTTGTTTTTTATTACATGGTCAGTTTTTGAAAGCTATGTAGTATTGCTCTGTTCTATTGTATATGTTACTAACTGTGTGATTATACTAAAGGCAGTTTACTGAATTTACCTCCAAAATTGTGTCTTACCAGTAGGTATTCATGAATGGTGTTAATATCATGTGTAAGGCCTACAAATGGTGAAAAAGAAGTGAGGGTTAGGGATGGTGTGGGCAGAATAGACAAAAGCTGAAAGGCAGTTAGTGGAAGGGATCAAGAACGGGGGGGGGGGGAGTCTTGCTTAGGTGCACAGTACAAAAAAAGAAAAGGAGAGACAGAACTGTCTACGCTAAGCAGAGATGGCAGGGAGATCATAAGAAGTTTGGGAAAAAAAGAAGAGGTACTAAGTGAACACTTTGTTTCAATTGTCAGAAAGAAAAGCAAGGACAAGCTGATATGGCAGAATGGGGAGAGCAGTGGACAGACACCAGGAAAGGTGGGAAGAAGGTGGAATGGGAACTGGCTACCATTATGGCAGATAAAGTGCAAAGTCTAGATGGGCTACCTTCTACAAACCTTGGCAATCTAAACAGCATGCTGGCAGACCCCCTGAAGAAAATATTTAGCAGGCCACAGGAACCTCTGCATTAAACCTAAGGAGGGGGTAAGAAATATCCAGGAAACTACAGTCCTGTTATCTTAATAGCAATGGCAAAGAAAGTCATAGAAAAGAATCTCAAAGGGGGGTGGTGGTAGTATTCTAGACAACAGTATTCAAAATAGCTGAAATGGGGCCAGTCATGGACAGGTGAAGCCATCAATTAAACACAGTTTAGAGTTATAACTGGGCTAAAGGCAAAATTGACAAAGGAAAACTATGAAACAAAGATGCTAAATGGATGGAAGTAGTCAAAGAAAGAATAAAGTTGTTTAAATGTGCAGGATATGAAATGGGATAAAGTAATGGCCAGAGAGATTGAAAAAAGTTAAGAAAAGCCTCTTATTGGAAAACCCAAGGCCCAGATGCAGTACCTAACTTCTGGCTAAAAGTATTACATCTTTGCAAGAAAATGTATCCAGGACTAAGAAAGTACTGTCGTGTACCTATCATAAATGTAGATGTTTGAGTGTATTCACTGTTGCAGTCATTACAATTGAGTTATCCTGCTGGCAGGCTACCTGCAGTCGGCCCGAGTTCCAAAGTCTAAGTCCGGCATCGGTTGCTGTCGCCTCCTCCCTGATGTCAATGCGCCAGGGGTATAAAAGATGCAGCCAACACCATTTTCTTCATTTTTTCTTGCCCCAGATGTCAGGTGCCCCTAAAATGGTAGGCTAAATTATGCCAATAAGCATGCATACACAAAACAACTTTTCCTTCATCTACAAGCAAATACACCACATAGGTTGTATAGAATAGAGAAGTACAGATAAGTCCCAGCAAGGAAAAAGGGGGATGGTGGGAGGGTAACCTGGACTGCAACAGTGAATACACTCGAACATCTACATTTATGGTAGGTACACAACTGTACTATGTTCATCGTGTTTCACTGTTGCAGTCATTACAATTGGGTTGAATCCCAAAGCTAAGGTTGGGAGGCTGGTGCTAAATAGGATTAGGAGAGGCTATCAGGCCCTGCAGAACTGCAGTGACAAAGCCTGCCCTGGATTTAGAGTAGAGAGGTAAGTGATAGTGCTTTGTAAAAGTATGCACTGAACTCCAAGTTGCAGCCTCTAAGATGTCTTTGGTTGGTACTCCTCTGAGGAAGGCTGTTGAAGTGGCTGCTGCTCTGGTTGAATGAGGCCTAATGTCCTCAGGCATTGACTTGCCATGCTGTGAATAGCAGAAACGAATGCAGTGACCTATCCACTTTGAAACAGTCTGCTTTGAGATAGGCTTTCCTTGTGATCCTGCAGCATATGCCACTGTGATCCTGCAGCATATGCCACTAGAAGTTGTTCAGTCCTTCGGAAAGCTTTGGATCTGTCTAAGTAGAAGCATAGCTGCCTGTGTATTTCCAAAGAATGCAGAAGTCTCTCACCCTTATTCTGTGGGTTTGGGTAAAAGGTAGGCAAATGAATTGTTTGGTTAAGGGCCACACTGGACACTACCTTAGGCATAAATGTAGGGTTTGTCCTCAGAGAAACCCTGTCAGGACGGAAAATGATAAAAAGGTTCCACATGAGTGCCTGTAACTGAGACTCGTCTAGCGGAGGTTATTGCTAGGAGCAGAGCTGTTTTCCAGGATAAGAATTTTATATCAGCTACAGAGGCTGGCTCAAACGGAGGCAGTGTGAGTTTTTCCAAGACATAGTTGAGGTCCCATGCAGGTAGTGGTGCTCTCCTTGGGGGTCTTATGTTTTTGGCCCCTCTGAGGTACTGCCTTAGTAATGGATGAGAAAAAATAGGTGGTTCTGTATTGTAATGAGCTGAAATGGCAGAGGCATGAATTTTAATTGATGAAAAGGAAAGGCCTTTATCCAGCATCTCAGTTAAGTATTGCAAAATCTGAGGAATATTTGGAACAATTGTGTCAATACCTTGTGCCAGGTTCCAAGCACAGAATCTCTTCCATTTTTCTGCATAATATTTTATGGTGCTAGGCCTCCTGGCCTCCAAAATAACATCCATTACTGCTTTACAGACAGCTGTGTCTTGAATGGCTACATTATCCGCCATGCTGCCAAGTCTAAGGTCCTGAGTTGGCTGTGCAGTATCTGACTGTCTTGTTGGGTTAATAAGTGAGGAATTTGAGGTAATGTCCAAGCTGGGCATGGAGACAAGCTCTTTAGGATTGGGTACCAGTGCTGGCGTGGCCAGTCTGGGGCAATCAGTATCATTTTTGGCTTCTCTTGTCTGACCTTGAGGAGTACCTTGGGGAGGAGAGGCAGAGAAGGGAAGGCATATACTATTAGGTTTTCCCAGATGAAAGATAGAGCATCCACTTTCCATGCTTACTTGTGATAAGTCCTTGTGCAGAATCTCTGTAGTTGGCAGTTGTGAGGGGAGGCAAATAGGTCTATGTCCAGGCATCCCCAGTTACTTGTTATCATGCTGAAGACTTGTGGATCCAATTTCCACTCATGGGGATCCATTAGGTTTCTGCTTAGTTCATCTGCCAGAGTATTTATCCTTCCTGGCAGGAATTGTGCTTGCAGATGTACTTGGCAAGTCAATGCTGTGTCCCACAAGTTCATGGCTAGTCTGCAGAGGGGGTAGGAATGTGTGCCCCCCTGCTTGTTTACATACCACATGACTATAGTATTGTCCGTCTTTATCAGTAGTTGTCCTGGATGAAGTAGATCCTTGAAGGTTATCAGGGCATTTTGAACTTGCAGACCATGTGCCTTGAATACATCTTCCTGCCATGTCGGCCCCCCAGGCATAATCTCATGCATCTGTTGTCAATGTCTGCCTGGCTGTGGGTAAGGTGAATGGCTGTCCTGTGTTGTGGTGACAGGCTTTTGCTCACCATTGAAACTCCTGTTGCAGGCAGGGAATGAGGGTAATTATTGTTTCCAGACTGTAGCAATGTTGAGTCCAAACACATTTTAGATACCATTGAAGTTTCCTCATATGCAGTCTTGCATATGGAATTAGCAGAATGCAGGATGCCATGAAGCCCAAAGCCTGCAGAATTTTTCTTGCAGATAACTGGGTCTTTGTTGCCGACATTTTGAAATCAGTCAGTTGTCTGTTTGTCTGGCATGAGATATGCCATCTGGGCAGTTGTATTTAAGCTTGCACCCAGGAATATTATCTCTTGAGAGGGTACGAGTTTTGATTTATTTTCGTTTACTGTGTACCCTTAGACCTGTTAGTAATCTTTTTACAAACGCCAGATGCTGTAGTAGAATGTCCTTGTTCTCTGCTTGAATAAGGCAGTCGTCCAAGTAAAGGTATATTTGTATTCCTCTTTGTCTGCAAAATGCAATTACTGGTGCCAGGCATTTTGTAAAGACCCTGGGTGCAGTAGATAAGCCAAAGGGCAGTGCACAGAATTGGTAGTGCATTGAGCCAGCTATGAATCTGAGGTATCTTCTGAATGATTGTCTGATTGGGACATGCAGGTATGCCTCTTAGGTCTAAAGTCACAAGCCAACCTTCTTGCCCAGCATGGGCAGAAGCTGCTGCAGAGTTAACATTTTGAATTTTGGAATATCCAGGAATGTGTTTAGGATAGACAGGTCCAGTATTAGTCTCCAGGCTTTGTCCTTTCTGGGCACCAAGAATAGCCTCGAGTAAAATCCTAGTCCCTGCTCTTGCTGTGGTACTTGCTAAATGTCTCATGACCATGAGGGATGAAACTTGTTTTTCTGCCTCTGCCCATTGATTGCTTGGCAGGTCTGGCATACCGTTTGGCCTTGGCAGGTTGTGAAAGTGGAACCTGTAGCCTCGTGATACGATATTTAAGACCCATTTGTCCTGGGTGATCATGTGCCAATTTTGTGAAAAAAGTGCTAGTTTTCCCCCCAAAGGAGCTGACGGAAGATAAGTGCTTGGTGCTGGCAGGGGGAAGTCATTGAGACTGTTTCCTGTATGACTGTGATTTTTCCTCTCTAGTTTTGGAGGTAGAAGCACCCCATTGTTTAGGCCTGTATGAGGCTTGGGGCTGTGATCTGCCTCTTGAGTGTCTGTATCTGCCTCTTTGCGGCCTGTCTGACACTGGAAAGGACCAATTCTTTGTAGGCCAGTTCCTGCTAAATCTGGGAGGCTGTACCTGTAAGAAATCCTTGACTGTTTGCATAAATTTAGCTTTGTCCTCCATTTTCTTCAACACCTCTTCTGCTGTAACACCAAACAAGGTATCGTGCTGTAATGGAGCATCTAATAGTTTGGCTTTAACATGATCGGGCAGATTCTGTTCTTTTAACCAATCATGCCTCCTAATGACAGAACCCGTAACTGCGGCCCTGCAAGAGGCCTCTAGAGAATCAAAACTACATTGCAAAGTATGCTTTCCCACTTGTTCAGCTGCATGCAATAAATCCTGCATTTCTTTGTTTTCTGCACAATCTGAATTTGTCACATTTTCTGTTTAAGCAGTGACATAAGATATTGCTGATATTTAAAGCATATGAAACTGACAATTTAAAGCCCTTACAGCCAAGGTAGCAGAAGTATAAATCTTTTTTCCCCATCTGTCCAGGGCCCTTGAATCCCTATCAGAGGGAATAGGGTTTTTTGCAGTGGAAGCCTTGACCCCCTTGGGACCCCGAGAGATAGTTTCTGGGTCAGCAGCAGGGTTTTTATAAAGAAATTTATGTGAATCAGGAACCCTGTAGTATCTGTCTGGCTTAACAGGAGCTGGTGGTAGACAGTCAGGAGATAGACCGGACTCTAAAAATACATCATCTACAATGTCTAAAACAGGAGGAATAGCAAGGGGCCTGTGCTGAGGTAATAAAAGGAAGTCGCTGAGCCTTTTCTTGGATTCAGAGTAATCTTGGCTCTCCCAGTGGAAATGCTCCCTCATAGTATGCAGGGTCTCCCCAAAAGAATAATCCTCAGGAGGAGAGGTTGAAGGGATAGATTCTTCAGCATCAGAATCCTCATAGGGAGGAAGAGTATATTCCTGCTCAGAAGAGGAATCAGAGGAAATGGAAACCTGATCTGAAGATTCATATTCTATCTCTTGCCTAGGCCTCTTATCAGGAGGGGGATGGGAACCCCTGATCAAAGTAATTAGGTCTTCGGCCATTTTAAGCATTTGTTTTTCTAGGCATGGAGACCTGTCCAGGAGAATGCTGTACTGGTTTCTTTGTCTTTAGAGCTGCTTTAGTCTTTGAAGCTGAAGCTGGTTTTACATAACTGTGTAGGCCTGAAAACACCCTCAGAAGCCGATGTCTGCTCAGCGGCTCCGGACCCATCTGAGGGATTAGTTTCCGAGTGTCCAATACCTTGAGTTTCCAGCGGCCTAGTCGGCTCCACGTGGGAGTCGGAAGTGGCCTGTGGCTCTGAGGTAGCGGGTGTCAGGGGCTGCGAAAGTGCCTCACTGAGAACCGGCGACAGGCCTAGCGGAAGCCTCGTTGTCGGTTTTGGACCTCGGATGCCTGTCCTTTTCTTTTTCTTTGCGCTTTTTATAAACTCCGGTAGTCTGCTGTTCCAACAGCATTATAGAATTGAATCTTCTGCCAAAATAATGAAATGCGAAATCGTACCAACGCTTAATAGTGCGTTGGTTAAATCTAGCACAAAACCGACAACTAGCAACGTCGTTGTCAGGGCCTAGGCAAGGAATACAGTAAGAATGAAAATCCTTATGAAGTATTTGCTTCCCACAAGAAATACAATTATTAACTTTTTCTGACATCGGTCTGGAGCAAGAAAAAAAGTTTCCCCAATGGGGTACTTCGCTTTAATGAAGACTTTGGATCTAAAATTCGAATTTGAAAATCTCAGGAGTCGGTCGACCAGCACTTGCGAACTGCTTTTGCTGCGGGCACTGGGTGGCAAAAAAGACTGAAGAAAATGGCGTCGGCTGCATCTTTTATACCCCTGGCACACTGACGTCAGGGAGGAGGCGACAGCAACTGACGCCGGACCTAGACTTTGGAACTCGGGCCGACTGCGGGTAACCTGCCATCAGGATAACCCAATTGTAATGACTGCAACAGTGAAACACGATGAACATCTACTTACAAGAGCACTCTGAACAGACACCAGCCTGGCTAACAGGAAAAACAATGCTCCTATTTAAGAGAGAACCTGGAAGTTACCCTAAAAACTATAGAACAATAGCTTGCCTTCTGACAAAGTATAATCTATACACTGGAATTGATGCCAACAGAGTGCATAGTCATTTAGAAAAAAATGGCAATAGAACAAAAGGGTAATAAAAGAAAGTCCTATGGAACAAAGGATCATTTGTTGTTAAAGTCAAAGTGGAGAACTGAGAAAAGGAGAAAAATCAAGTATGGCATAAACAGACTAAGCATTTGACAGTATCCTACATTCATGGATTAAAGAGTGCTTAAAATGTATAAGATACACTCCACACTAAAACCGCATCACAGTGACCATGAAACAGTGGCAAACCACTTTGCAGTTAAGCCATGATAAAGGACAAATTATTATTCCAGGGATGAAAATCCAAAGGGAGATATTCCAGGACTGCCTGTCACTGGTGCTCTTTGGCCTTGTCCTTAACCCATTAAGCTGTCTGCTTAACAGGTTAGGTCATAGCTATAATTTGGCTCCCAAAAAACAGCGAAGTGTAAAGACTTGTCTTCTCTTTGTTGGTGATTTAAAACTGTATAGTTCACCAGATGAGGAACTGAAAGCACAATGCAAGTAGTCAACATTTTTTCAGATGATGGAAGAATGCCATTTGGTCTTGATAAATGTGCAAAAGCAGCCTTTAAATCAGGAAAGCTGCAGCACCAAAAAACTCAGTTTGGGACAAGAATGTGATATAAAAGAACGTGAGCAAGAGGGAGTGTATAAATATTTGGGAATTGAAGGATCAACAGTAAAACATGAACAAATGTGAAAAAAACTCAGTAAGGAATATTTTAGAAGACTTAAATTAATCCTGAAAACATTGTTGACATCTAGGAACAAACTTCAAGCTATAAACCAATTTTCGCTTCCTGTTCTAACAGCTTTGGAGTGACTGACTGGCCCCAAAAGGTGTTGGACAGATCAGACAGGAAAACAAAGATGCTTCATGCTCAAATGATTTATAAAAATCAACATATACCAAGATTATATATTCCACATTTTGAAGCAGGTATGTAAAGATCTGCAATTATGGGACTACATACATATCTGCTGGCCTCACAAGACCCAAACATAGTGAAAGTTTTGAAACATGAGGAGAATTAATCTAAGATGACTTCCTTGCTTAGTCTAGCAGAAGGATATCAGCGTCAAGTGGGAATGGAAATCAAACCAGAAGCAGATAAAAATCATGCAGCAACTGAATGTGCCAAAAAACAAAAGAAAGAATATAAGGTGAAGGAACAGATGAGAAAGCAAGAAATGTAGAAAATGTATAAATATAGTTGCAAGTATAGAAAACTCCTGGTACAACCTCATGTTGATTAGGATCAAACTCAGGAATGATTAAGGAGAGGAGAATTTAAACCAAAAGATGAAAAGTTAATAATGGTGGTCCAAGATAGTGGACTACGTACACAATGGTTTACAAGTCCATTGAACATGTAAGAGAAACAGACAAATGTAGGTTTTGTAAAACAGAACTGGAAACAGTTGCACACCTTGTTGCCGATTGCGACATATTAATGGCAGAAGGACTGTATACTGAAAGGCTTAATATTGAAGTAGCTGAAAAACACTGGAAACATAAGCCATAAAGCATCACAGAAAATGATGAAGTCTGCATCACATGGGGTCACCCATTACCAACAGTTCAAAAGATAGATGCGAAGAAACCAGATATATTGATCGATGAAAAGACAAAAGTAGCATTGATCATTAAAATCGCTACACACAGTGACTACAGTGTCTTGCATACAAAGAGACACAGTCATAAAATACCAGGATTTGCAGGCATACACAAGAACAACGTGGAATACAGATACCCAGACAGTTCCAATAGTAGTAGGAGCAACGCATCTTGTGAAAAAGAATATACAATCATATTTAGATACGTTACCGATACACGTAACTCCGTACAAAACTGCAGGAGTCATTCCTCAGCTCATTGCGGGTGCTGCGAAGAGCCCTTCTGGCTGACATCAAAGACTGAAACAATACTAATTTCATAAACTTTAATCAGACTGACTTAGGAATGGAATTCCTGTCATGATATTAGAAACCCAAAAGATTTGGAGAAATTAAAACAGAGAGAAAAAGTAAGTAGGGTATAAGTAATATCCAGGAAACTACAGTCCTGTCACCTTCATAGCAATGGCAGAGAAAGTCATAGAAAAGAATCCCAAGGGGGTGGTGGTAGTGTTCTACACAAGTCTTCAGAACAGCAGATAAAATGGGGCGGGTCATGGGCAGGTGGAGCTATTAGTTAAACCCAATTCAGAGTTATGACTGGGTTAAAGGCAAAATTGACAAGGGAAAACCATGAAACATAGCTGAACTAGACTACAGAAAGGCCTTTGATTTGGTCCCACAAGGAGACTGATGAGAAAATGGAGTTTGCAGACAGCAAACCAGTGAAAGAGAAACAGATAAGTATACTTCTGGATGGTAGGACAGAGAGGGTTATTGGGAGATGATCGAAATCAGGAATTAGAAAACTGACTTGTAGAGTATTACAAGGATCTGTACTGGGTCCTGTGCTCTTCAGTGCATTCATCTGAGATGCATCTGAGGGACAATAAGAAAACCAGGAATACAGTGAAAGGATAGTGGTGACAAACAAAGTGAAAGCTTGGAAGTATCTTCAGGGGGACAGACTCCAGACTTTCTCTGTGCTACTCACTGGTCAGACCACATCTTAAGTGCTGTGCGTAGTTCAGGAAGCCATACAAGGAAAGGGATATCAGGTTGCTGGCAGTAATCCAGAAGAAAGTCACCACAGTGATTAGTAGGATGGAATGGGATAAACATGTCCAAAGACCACCAGAGCTACAGGTCTTCTCATTATCAGAAGAGGCAAAAGTGACATATTGGTGGACAGCATCATGTCAGGGAGATCTGAAGGAATGAAAGTGCAAAGAAGAGTGCTGAGGCAGCACACTGAAGGGACTAACTGCTTCATGGGACTTCAAAAATCATTCCTCACTGAGTGGATCATAGACAGTACAGCTGTGTTAACAACTTAGCATAAAGTACAGTTGTGTACACTTACCATAAATGTAGATGTTTGAGTGTATTCACTGTTGCAGTCATCACACTCGGGTTATCTGCCTGCAGGTAGCCCTCAGTCAGCCCGAATACCAGAGTCTTGGGATTTCTGCGTCAGATGCTGTCGCCTCTTCCATGACGTCAGGGGTATAAAACATGCAGCTGATGCCATTACATCAGTTTTTCTTGCCCCAGATGTCAGGAGCCCCCAAAATAGGAAGCAATCACATGGTGTGGAACACCTCCAGTAAAAAGTAAATACCACTGCCATAAGATATGGCCAAAAAAGAGGCTAGGTAGAAAGTATAGAAAAGTCAGGGGGCTGGAGGGAGGGTAACCAGGACTGCAACAGTAAATGCACTCGAACATATACATTTACGGTAAGTGTACACAACTGTACTATGTTCTTCATGTTTCACTGTTGCAGTCATCACACTTGGGTTGATTCCCAAAGCTGAGGAAGGGTGGAAGCAGTCAAGAAGTATTAGGGCTGGCTGGCAGGCCTTTTAAGACTGCTGTGGCAAATCCAGCTGTGGATTTAGAAAAGATAGGTAAGTGGTAATGCTTGGTGAAGGTGTGTACAGAACTCCAGGTTGCAGCTTCCAGGATGTCCCTGGTAGGGACTCCCCTGAGAAATGCTGTAGAGGTTGACGTAGCCCTAGTGGAATGAGTTCTGATCCCCTGTGGGGTATGGTTTTCCATGGTGTTTGTAGCAGAAATGGATGCAGTGTGCTATCCATTTGGAAATGGTTTGTTTGAAATGGCCTTGCCCTCTGCCCCTGTAGCAAAGCTGACTAGCAGCTGGTCAGATTTTCTGAAAGGCTTAGTCCTGTCAAGGTAGAACCTGAGCTGTCTGTGCACATCCAAGGAGTGCAGGATCCTTTCCCCTTTATTCTGAGAATTAGAAAAAAAGGTTGGTAAATGGATGGACTGGTTTAAAGCCACACTGGATACCACCTTGGGCATAAATGATGGGTTAGTCCCGAGGAAAACCCTGTCCGTATGGAAGATAATGAAGGGTTCCACAGCCATAAGGGCCTGTAACTCAGACACTCTTCTTGCTGAAGTGATGGCTAGAAGTAAGACTGTTTTCCAAGAGAGGAATTTTAACTCTGCTGTAGCAGCAGCCTCAAAAGGGGGGAAGCATGAGCTTCTCTAGTACAAAGTTAAGGTCCCAGGCAGGAGTGGGAGCTCTCCTTGAGGGTCTTAAATTGTTAGCTCCTCTCAGGAACTGTTTGATCAGAGGGTGAGAGAAGAGGAGTAGCTCAGTATTGTAATGAGCTAAGACGGCAGAGGCATGAATCTTAATAGATGAGAGGATAGGCCTTTGTGGAGCAGCTCTGCAAGATAATCTAGGATTTGAGGTAAGATGGCCACAGCTGTGTCCTTTCCTTGAGACTGGCTCCAAGAATTTCTGAATAGGATTTCCAAATACTAGGCATCCTGGCCTCAAGGATGATATTCAGCACCTGTTTGCTGAGGGTTGCTGGTGATGTATTCAAGGAATAAGCCAGGTTGCCAGGTTCAGGGTTTGCAGCTGAGGATGCAAACCCTGAACCTGGCAGCCTAGCTTATTTGCTGGTGATGTATTCAGGGAATAAGCCAGGCTGCCAAGTTCAGGGTTTGCAGCTAAGGATGCAACATCTGTCCCTCCTGCTGGGATAGCAGGGGGGGGGGTCTGATGTAGGTGCCAGGGTGGCACTGCTGTCAGACTGTGTAGGAGTGGGTACCACTGCTGGCGTGGCCAGTCTGGTGCAATAAGGATTATCCTTGGCCTGTCTTGCTTGATCTGGAGTAGTACTTTTGAAAGGAGGGGCAGAGGGGGAAGACATAGATTGAGAGGTCCACCTCTGGTGTCCCCCACCTATGAATTAGAAGTTTGAATGAGTTGGGTTCCAGTTTCCACTCGTGTGGGTCCATTAGATTTCTGCTTAAGTCATCTGCTAGTGAATTTTGTTTGCCTGGCAGGAATTGAGCTTGCAGGTGCACTTGATTGCTGAAGGCCGTGTTCCACTGAGCCATGGCTAACCTGCAGAGAGGGTAGGAATGAGTTACCCCCTGCTTGTTTATGTACCACATAACTGTGGTGTTGTCTGTCTTTATCAAGAGTTGTCCTGGAAGGATAAGGTATTTGAAGGCTGTCAGTGCATTCTGTACAGCTAACATTTCTTTTTGATTGATATGCAGGTGAATTTGTCCTGGGCTCCATTTGCCTTGAATGCATTTGCCTGCCATGTGAGCCCCCCCATGCATAGTCTGATCTGTCTGTTGGTCAGGGTTTGGGCGGCAGGGGGTTGAGTGAAAGGGAATCCCTTGTTGTGGTTATAAGCCTCTGCCCACCAAAGGAACTCTGTCCTTAGACAAGGAATGATAGGAATCACTGTTTCCAGGTCCTGAGAATGTTAACACCAGAGACTTTTTAAGTACCATTGAAGTTTCTTCATATGCAGTTTTGCATATGGAATTAGGAGAATGCATGAGGCCATGAACCCTAGGGCTTGCAGTATTTCTTTTGCAGATAGCTGGGTTTGGGTGGCCAGTAGTTTGAAGTAATTTGGCAAATACACCTGCTTTTCTGGAGTGAGGAATGCCATCTGGAAAGTTGTGTTCAAGCTTGCTCCCAGGAATACAATCTTTTGGCTGGGTACCAGCTGTGATTTCGTTTCGTTGATGGTATACCCCAGAGAAGTTAGGAGTCTCTTTACAAATGTCAGGTGTTGTAGTAGCAATTCCTGACTGTCTGCCTGACTCAGGCAATCATCCAAGTATGGGTAAATTTGAATATTTCTCTGCCTGCAGTATGCATTGGCTGAAGCCAGGCACTTTGTGAATACCCTGGGCGCAGTAGATAAGCCAAAGGGAAGTGCAGAGAACTGATGGTGCATACAGCCTGCCCTGAAACTTAGATATTTCCTGCAAGATTCCCTTATGGGGATGTGCAGATAAGCTTCTTTTAAGTCTAGGGTGACCAGCCAGGAGTCCTTGGCTAGCATAGGAAGCAGCTGCTGGAGTGTAAGCATTTTGAATTTTGGTACTACCAGGAAGGTGTTGGGAGTTGACAGATCTAGAATAGGGTGCCAAGAGTTCTCTTTTCTGGGCACCAGGAACAGTCTGGAGTAGAAACCCTGTCCCCTTTGCTCTGTTGGAACAGGTTGAATAACCCTGATACTGAGAAGAGAAGTACTTGCTTTTGGGCTTCTGCCCACTGGTTTGGAGGAAGGTCTGGCAATCCACTTGGGGTTGGCAGTGAGTGGAAGTAGAATCGGTATCCCTGGGATACAATGTTTAAGACCCATTGGTCCTGGGTAATATACCCCCAGTTTTCTGCATGCAGGGTGAGTTTTCCTCCTAGGGGTGCAAGTACTTGGGCATGGCTGGGAAGGATAAAGGACAAGTCATTGTGAACTTTTTCCATAAGGGGGAGGCTTACCACTCCCTGTTTTTGAGGTGGGAGCACTCAATGGTTTAGATCTGTGCATACCCAGAGACTGTAGTCTTTGTGGTCTGTTGCCCCTGGGTTTGGACTGAAGGTCTGGGAGGGACTGGAAAGGACCAGTTTTTTGAAGGCCAATGCCTACTGAATCTAGGTGGCTGTACCTGCAAGAAATCTTTAACAGTTTACATAGATTTAGCTTTTTCCTCTATCTTTTTAAGAACTTATTCTGCTTTTGTGCCAAACAAACATTCTTGGTTTAATGGAGCATCTAGTAATTTTGCTTTGACATGGTCTGGCAAGATTTGTTCCTTCAGCCAAGCATGCCTTCTCAGAGCAGACCCAGTGACAGCAGCCCTGCAAGATGCTTCTAAGGCATCAGAACCACACTGCAAAGTATGTTTACCAACTTGGTTTTATAGAATACATTAACTCATGCAAATCTTTATTTTCTGCACAATCAGGAATCAACAACATTTTTTGTTTAATTAGTTCCATAATATGCTGTCGGTCCTTCAACATGTGCAACTGGCAATTTAAAGCCCTGATGGCAAGAGTTGCAAAGGTATATACCTTCTTACCCAATCTGTCTAATGCCCTAGAAACCCTGTCTGAAGGGGTAGGGTTTTTGGCTGTAGTAGCCTTAATACCTTTAGGTCCCTGGGAAATGGTCTCTGAATCCGCAGTGGGATTTTTAAAAAGAAATTTGTGAGAGTCGGGTACTCTGTAGTACCGGTCAGGATTTCTAGGAGCTGGTAAAGTATCAGGGGAAAGACTGGATTCCATGAAGACATCATCACAATATCCAGGACAGAGGGTATAGCTAGAGGCCTGTGCTGAGGCAAGTCTAAAAATTCCCTGAGTCTCTTTTTGGGCTGTAAGTATTCCTGGCATTCCCAGCAGAAATGCTCTCTTAGGGTATGCAGGGTTTCACCGAAAGAAAAGTCCTCTGGGGCGGGAGGCAGAGGGAATGGAATCCCCTGTATCTGAATCCTCATAGGTAGATAAGGTATGTCCTGGTAATCAGAGGGGTCAGAGAGTTATCGGACTCATGGTCTGTAGAATCAGAAGGAAAATCAATTCTTTGTCTTTTAGAGGGGGAAGGCTGGCTTCCCCTAATTAAAGTAATAAGGTCTTCAGCCATTCTAAGCATTTGTTTCTGTGGCATGGGAGCTTGAGAATGCACTTTGGTCATCGGTTTTCTAGGCATAGTGCGAACTCTGGGCCTGAGAAATTTGTGGTTTTAGTCAGAAACAAAGTAGTCGATTTAATATGAACATCAGAAGGTCCGAATACACCCTCAGAAGCTGGTGCCTGCACAGCCGATCCAGACCCATCCAAGGTAGAGACATCTGGAGGCTCCATAGACGAAGAAGATTGTCATGGCATACCGGACTCTAAATAGGTCTCAGTAGATGCCTGCAAATCTGTAGAAGCGGGTATCAGGGGCTGCGAAAACACCTCACTGAGTACCGGCGAACTGGCGACTAGCTTAACAGAAGCGTCTTGTCTTTATCCTTACGTTTTTTCGGAAGATCGGTAGTCGGATGGCTTATCGAAGCCATTTCAGAATACAAAGAAAGAGAGCAAAAGAATTTAGCGATAAAGATAGCCCAATGATGAATAGTTTGGGAGTTGAACAAGGCACAAAACAGACAGAGAGGGACATCGTGGTCTGGGCCTAAACAGGTGACGCAGTAAGAATGAAAATCTCTGTGAGGTATTTGTTTTCCACAGGCAAGAGAATTGTCAACTTTTTCTGATATCGGTTAGAGCAAGAAAAAAGGATCCCCAATGGGGTATTTAGCTTTAGAAGACTTCTGGTTTGAAACTCGAAAAACGAAAATTTCAGGTAGCGGCCGACCAGCACTTGCTAACTGCTTCTGCTTTGGGCTTCCACACGGCAAGAAAAGCTGATGTAATGACATCGGCTATACGTTTTATACCCCTGACATTATGGAAGAGGCAACAGCATCCATCGCAGAAATCCCAAGACTCTGGTATTCGGGCTGAATGAAGGCTACCTGCAGGCAGATAACCAGAGTGTGAGGACTGCAACACTGAAACACGAAGAACATCTATAAATATTCAAGTACAGTCACCATGCAAATATCATTTTGATCACCTCCAAGAAGAAAATGCCAAGGAAGAGCCTGATGGCTAACCAGACTTCCACAGCTCTAGTTTCCCCTTGGTCAACTCCCTTCCACTTGGGTGTCAATGGCATAAAATGGTCATCATCAGATGCTAGCGTTGGATCTTCCTTGCTCAGGCTGAAAAATGACCTTATCCTAGGTACCAGAACAGTAGTGGATCTAAAGAAAACATCAAAAAAGGTACAAAGTCTGCTTCTCTAGACTCTAAACAAAGTCACATGGAAGAAGATGCTTGATGGGAGATGACATGAAGGTGGGGGAGATAAGGTGAACTGGGTGCTCTCCTCAAACCCAGAATGCCCAAGTACACTACATGGTATGGTGGCATGCAAGAGCAACTGCAACGGTGAATACATTTAAGCACCTACAATTATGCTAAATTTCTAACACAACTGCACTGTACACAAGGACCACAGATGGCAGCCCCTGACTGGGTTATTAAGACAGCAGGCCCTGCAGCATTACCATGGCAAAACCTGCCCCGGTACTAGTTGTGAAACCTAAACTTTAAAGTCTGAAGAAGGTATGGAATGTAGACGGGTTTGCCATTTCCACATACTGGACACAGACTCCCCCCAATGAGGGTAATACAATGGTGGCTGCCATGGCTCTACAGGAATGGGCCTTGACATGGCCTGGCACAGGTTTTTCATCGAAAGGGAAACAAAAACAGTGATCCACTCTGATAAGGCCCGTTTATTAATAGGTTTCTCCTCCCTGCTTTTGCAAAAATGACAAAAGTAATCCAGTCTTCTGATTTTTTTTTAGTTATGTGCAAATAAAATCTCAGGTGTCTATGTACATCGAGATAATGCAATTTTCTTTCACTTTTATATTTTGAGGGGCTTTGGGAAGAAGAAAGGGTGGTGAATGAATAAAACAGTTCTGTCACCATCTTAGGCTTGAAAGTACGATTAGTGCACACTGTGATCCTGTGCTTGTGAAAAATTAAATTTGTTTCTTTGCAATATAACACTTTTTAACACAGAGATCTTTCTACCAGCGGTGGTGGTGCTATGGTAGCGTTGTCGTCTCACAGTAAGACGCTGTCCGGTTCGATTCTCAGCTAGAGCGTCTTCTGCGTGGAGACATGCGTGACTGGGTATACCTTCATTGAAGGTTGTGCGTCAGGGCTGGTAACTTGGCATGTAAAAATCAACTACCAATCATTAGCAGACCAGAGTTCCGCTGTGGCGACCCCTAACCGGGAAAAGCCGAAAGATGCAACACAGAGATCTTTCTAGCAGAAGTAACAGTCACTAAAAAGCACCATCTTCCAAGAAAGATACTTAAGGAAAAGTGTACCAAGTGATTCAGGTGGTGCCAGGATGAGTTTTACCAGTACTCCACTAGGGATCTTAAGTTATGTAATGTCTCTTTTGGGTGGTGTGAGATTAAGAACTCCCTTCAAAAACTGCTTTACTGGTAACACTGAGTACAAATGGGTCAAGAAGAAAAACTGATATAGCTGAAACATGTACCTTGAAAGAGGCACAAGGCAGTCTTGTTTGTAGAGGTATCTAACAAAGTACCAGAAGAACAATCTCTTCCACTTTTCTAGGTACAATTTCCTTGTGATTGGTTTCCTAGTCTCCCTCACAGTATTTATCAGGTCTTCTGAAAACATATACTTTGAAAGGATGGATGCAGGATCATCCAACCATCAGTCTCAGAGCGTTCAGAATTGCGTAAAGAACGAACTCTTTTTCTGAGTCAGCAGGTCCAATCACTCAGACAACAGATTTGGTTCTGACCTAGCTAGGTTCAGAAAAAGAACGAACTAGTGTGGAGCAGGACAAAAAGGTACTATCAAAGCATATTTGAACTCTCCTCCATTTTTTACAATACTCTGGGGATCAAGGGTTTCAGAGAAAAGCACAGAAAGAGAGCCCTGATCAACTATAAGTTCATAAGTTTATAGGTAACTTCCTTGGCTACTGATCCAAGAGGATCTTTAAAAGCCTAGTCTTGCATTCCCATGAAGTTTTTAGCCTTTGGAATTTAAATGTGAATAACCCAGAAACAGGCAGATTATTTACGTTACCCCTATACTTGGTGCTAAACCAAGGGTGAATTTGCAGTTTCCCATGGATTCATCCAGAGTATGTTTCAGCAGTGTAAGGAAGTACTTTGCTTTATGTGGACAGAAAGAGGATTCCAAAGAAGTGGTATTCTCTGTGATCTACACCTATCCCTCCAACATGTTCTATTTATGCTGTCAAAGAGATTAACATCTCTTGAGAGGGTGTTTATGCCACCACTGGATTTGTGGATGTGCAGAAGATCTGAGGAGATAAGGTCTCTTGAGGCTCTGTATGCAAGGCAGAGATAACCCTCAACAGCCTGTATGATACCAAGAAAAGGAAGAAGGCTTTGAGACAATCAGTATAGTTAATGAGTTTCTGGGTGATAAAGCATTGGGATTATTCACGTTCTGTTAAGTGCTTGGACAAGTACACACCAAAGGGAACATTATACTCAATGATCAACATAATATGTGTTGAATGCAGTGGAATGATCACATCCCTGGACCTAGACACCATAGCCTTACTAATAAACAGTGCAATGAAAAAGGACTTTCTTATAACAGTGTATACATGGTAACTGAAGAACAGGTTTTTGTCCACATAAGTATCCACGTCCCTAACTACTAGATCGATTTTTGGGGGTGTGTTGTCATTGTACTAGCTACAAGGGATGTTGTGCGTGATGAGAGAGACTACTTGATGTTTTTTTATATTTATTTATAGCTCATAGTTAAGACACCAGCTTTTTGTTTGGAAAAGGCCCTCTTGGATGATCTTTGTGTCCTCTGAAGAGTAAAGTCATCCACAGTCCTGGTCAGCCATAAACACTTAACATTAGCACGGACTTCAGAGAAGAAAATGCAAGAGAGGAGTGGCCCAAGCACTGAACCATGGGGTATACCACTAGTAACAGGTCTTTTGGAGAAGACAAACACCTACCCTAATTTCCTGGGTTCTACTTGTAAGACAATATTCTATCCATTTTTTGTAAAAAGTGCAGTGACCCCAAAATTGTATAAATGTTATGTGAGACTACGTAGATTAACTTCCATCATTTCCTTTACATTTATATATTTTTCTTGTGTCCTTGCTCCATATATGATGGACCCACAGATCTCCAGTCTGGGCTCTAGACAGTACCCTAGGAGTCTGTGGTGAGGGTCTGGGTTGTCTGGGTCACTTTGAAAGATATCCCTAGTTTGTCATGTACCCGATTATTACATCATGACAGCTCCTTCTTTATACAAGGAAAAGGAGAATTGCAGTTAGAGACTGGAAGTGCTGCCACTGCATGTTCCTGAAGTACCACTGCAGTTTTCTCATATACTGTCTCACATGAGGAACCATCAGCACATAAGAGCTAAGTACTCAAGAATTCTAAGGAATTTCATTACTGTGATTGTGTCTCTGTACACAATTACCTGTTGAAAACATGACCACAAAATAACCTTGTCTAAGAGAAAGGCTCTCCTTTTATGTGTTCAATAATGCTCCTGTGAGAAGCATTTTCCTGGTAAAGGTCAGGTGGGATTTGGAAAGGTTTAGAGGGAGACAGAACTAGTCCCTGAAAATGTGTCAAGGCAAGCTACAAGGCCTTTTGAACGGAATCCAATGAATCCACCTTAAAATCAGGCAACCATCCGGGTAAGAATAGATGGGCGTGCCCTTGGTCCTGCAATACACTATTCCTGAAGTCAGGCACTATGTGAATACAACAAATGCAGGAGACATGCCAAAGGGCAAGGAGGTGAAAGTACAGTTGCATAAGATCTTGCCATAATGGTAAATGTCCTTCTCTTCACTGTTGCAGTATTCTTTACAATAGGGATCTGCTACCAAGGACGGCCTGATGTCCGACCAGTACATCAAAGCCTTTAGGTTGCTTTAAGACACACTATATGTCGCACGTATGCTCCTTGCATATAGCTTAGGGCATAAAGGAGATGTCCAGACATACCATCCTCAGAACTGACAGCCCCAGTAGGAACGCCAGTCCAAGGAAAAAAGAGGTAATTAGTACATCCAGAAGTGAACAGAACCAAGGGGAAGGAGAGGGGGAGTGAATACTGAAACAGTGAAGAGAAGTACATCTACCATTATGGTAAGATCTTACACAGCTGCACTATGTCCTTCCACATCACTGTTGCAGTACTCTTTATAATAGGGAGAATGCCAAACTTCAGGAAGAAGAGAGGGAGGAGGATGGACTAGCAAAGCTCTGCACGAAAGCCAGCTCTAGCTTTGGAAACCACATCTAACTTACAGTGCTTGGTAAACGTATGCATAGAAGACCAGGTAACTGCCTCAAGAATAGTGCTGGTATCCAAAGTCTTGGAAAATGCATCAGAAGCCGTAGCCTTAGTAGAATGAGCTGTAATAGAAGCAAAAATGCTCTTGCCATGGAAGGCAAAACAAAAATAAATGGCTTTACAAATCCAAGAAGAAACGGTTTGCTTAGAAACAGCCAAACCTAAGGTTCTAGGATGAAAGGAAACAAAGAGTTTATCAGATTTATGAAAACTCAGTCTTATCCAAATAAGATCAGAGTTGCCTATCCATATCCAAAGTGTCCAGAACCTTCTCACTAGCAGACTGCGGAGATGGGAAAAAGTGGGCAAATTAATAGACTAATTAGCGACCACTCATTCAACACCTTGGGCATAACATAAGGATTATTACAAAGGGACACCCTGTCCTTATGGAAAACTAAGAAAGGAAGACAAGCCATAAGGGCATGAAGCACAGGCACGTCTGAAAGAAGTAAGGGTTAACAAAAGTACAGTCCTCCAAGCGCAATGTTGCAAAGAAGCTGCAGACTTAGGAGGAGCTTGGGTCAATTTTTCTAAAACAAAATTAAGATCCCAGAGAGGAGGGGCAGGCTTCCAAGGAGGTCTAATATGAAGTACACATTTAAGAAATTGTTTATCCTCAAAACTAGAAGCTAAAGGAGATGATAAAGGCAGACAAGTAGAGACAGCTGATAAGTGGGCCTTAACAGAAGAATAAACCAACCCAGCATTGCGCAGCTCACACAGATAAGATAGAACCAAAGGAACATCAAACATGCACAGAAAGTGGATCCAGGTTACAGGAAAGACAGGACACAGAAAACCTCTTCCATCTAGATAAGTAGGATTTCCTAGATGTGGGTTTCTTGGCCTCCTGCAGGATCCTAAGCATATCTAGCACCTGCAGTGTCAGTTGAAGAGTGGACAGGTGAGGCTCTATAAAGAGACTCCCTGTCTTGTGCGAGTAGATTCACCCTGTGAGGTAACTCGTGATGATTGCCCTTGGATAAATGCAGAAGAGGGAACCAATGCTGTCTGGACCAAAACGGAGTCCTCAGCAAGATTTTGGGAGCATCCTGTTGTACTTTGAACAGGACTTTTGGAATGAGTGGAAGGAGAAGAAAGGCATAACGAAACATCTCCTTCCAAGAAAAAAAAAAAAGAGGGCATCCACCTTCCAGACCACAGGACCTGGGACTCTGGCACAAACAAGAAGAAGTGGTTTGTTCAAAGGAGAGGCAACAGATCTAAAGGGGGAGTACCCCACTGGTGGACAATGTATAGAAATACATCCCTGTGAAGCATCCACTCATGGGATTGTGTTATGGACTTGCTCAGAGTCTGCCACAATGTTCAACCTCAGGAAATATACACTGCCTGAAGAGTCTCATGGTACTGGATGGCTAGTTCAAACACAAGAAGAGCCAACCGGCAAAGGAGAGAAGATCCCCCCACCCCCACTTGTTGACATACCACATCACTGTGGTATTGTCTGTAAACACCTTGACAGTCCCTGGGGAGCACACAGGGTGAAAAGCTTGAAGAGCCAGCAAAAGAGCTCTCATCTCCTTGACAGTGATGTGGCCTTTCCATTGTTGAGGTGACCAAGGACCCTGCACCTTTAGACCACCGAAGGATGCCTCCCATCCCACATCTGAAGCATCTGTGGACAGCTCCTGAGAGGAAAGAGGGGATTAAAAAGGGAGCATTGGATTGAGAGTCAACAGCTGAATCCACCACTGAAATTCCAGCTTGAGGCATGGAAGAACAGGAACTAAGTAGCCCAGGAGATGAGAATGCTGAAGCCAAACTGACTTCAGAAACCACTGAAGTTTTCTCATGTGGAGTTTGGCAAAAGGGAGCATAGGAGTGGTGGAGGCCATGAACCTCAGAGCTCTTAGAAACTTCCTTGCTGTGATGAAGGCCAGAGAAAGAAGGGACTGAAAGAGAGAAATGACAGTCAAGGCCTTGGGAGGAAGCAGGGATGCCATCACTGGAATAGTCTGGATCCTGCACCCCAGAAATACATAATCCTATGAAAGTCAGAAAGAACTTTTAGAAACTTATAGTGAACCCCAGGCTTTGCAGAATGGAAATGGCAAAGTGAAGATACTGCAAAGGAATCTCTGAAGAGGATGCCTGAAGCAGATCGCCTAAGTAGGGAAAGATTTGTAACCCCCTAATCCTGCAAAAAGCAATCATAAGAGCGAGGCATTTGGTGAATACTCTTGGGGCAGACAAGTCAAAGAGCAAAGCAGAGAACTGGAAATGCCAGGAAGCAACAGAGAAACTTAGACTTCATGAAAAGGGGATGAATAGGAATGTGAAGATAAGCATCCCTGGGGTTCAGAGACACTAGAAAAGCCTGAGGAAGCAGCAGATGGAACAAAGCCTGAAGGGACAACATTCAAAAGGAAGGGACCTTCAGGAAGGTGTTCAAATGAGAGAGGTCTAGAATAGGTCTCCAAGTGCCCCCTTTCCTGGGAACCAAAAACATTCTGAAGTAAAACCCCTTCCCCCTTTGAGAAACTGGAACTTCCTGAATAGTTCCCAGAGTCAAAAAGATGCAGAATCACCCGTGGAAAGAAAGCCAACTGTTCCTGAAGGGTCTGAGGAATGCCCCTGAAAGGGGGAAGAGATTTTCAGAACATGTAATGCCCTAAGGGGATAATGGAAAGACCCAGGAATCCTGAGTAATCTTTAAGCAAAGTGGAAGAGCTAGGGAAAGACGAAGAGAAAGAGGAATGTGGCGGAGAAGAAAAAGACAGTCAGACAGTGCCTGTTTTTTCAGGAAAGAGATTTCTGGATAGCTTTATCAGGAGGAATCCTCTTACCAGCCTTCTTACCCTTAGGAAGTCAAGACTGCCTATGAACAAAGGCTAGCTTATTAGGGTAATTTCTTTGAAACCTAGGCACAGGACAAACAAAACATGTTTAAGTTCCCGCAAGGCCTTGTCCTTATCCTGAAGGGACAAACAAATCAGCAGCAGCTGCACAAATAAGTGTTTGTTATCCAGAGGAGCATCTGTCAACTTAGCCTTATCATCATTAGGTAAAGGTTGAAGCTGAAGCCGGGAATATTTCCTCCAAAGCCCGCTTTAGGCACCAGCAAAATCTGTGGTTGCTGGGGGCCCCCTGTTCCTGGTGGGCCCCAAAGACAATAAGTTATCTTATATTGATATTTTGTAAAATTTCTGTCAAGCTGACAAAAGCTAGTACAGCAATCTTGTATACAACAGTTATTGCCTACCTGGTTTATTACCTCCTTTAAAATTCAAAGACAGATTTGGTTATAGCAACAGTGTTTTATCAAGTAACAGGCTTCACAATTCCATTAAATATTTTACCACATACATACTGTCCCTGACTTTAACCTTGCTGGTGGATATTCTCTCCACTAAAAACCAACAACATAGCCAGTTTCAGGTACCTGCAATACCTGTGGCTGCAAGGGGGCCTCCTTAATTATCCCCGACTGTGTGGGGGCCCCACAAAAGCTGATGCTGTTTGGGGAAAATGAGGAAAAATTTATTAATTTCCTGATTATGCTGTTTAATTGCAGGACTGTGATATGACCCTATTAGGATAAATTTAGGATAAAGCCAATAATGAACATAAGCAAGGTGAGCACTAGACAGATCAGCGGCCCACAGTGACTGATCTCAGTGCAAATCTTGGATTTAAGAGCTGATGTTTTTTAGCTTCAGGGATGTTTTTTTTTCTTTCAGGGAGTTTTATAAATACTGGTAGAACACCAGATACTATAACTGTCAACTTCTTTGCTGAAAAATTCAGCACAACACCAAAAACAATAGCAGAATAAAGGCTCAGAATCAGGAATGATTTTTAAATATTACTCTAATTCACTTAAAGTTAGAAGAATAACACCTTTTGCATCACCATGCATTTTTTTGACAAAAGGAAGTAAAAACTCTGATATCTGGATTTACTGACTGCCTATAATCCTGAATGATTTACCAGCAAATCAAATTTTTACAAAGAACAAAGCAAAATTATAAGCAAAATCATGGAAGGTCTGTGAAATAAGAGAGAGTGACAGGTATGCATTACGCCTCAGTGTGGTAAATAATAGTGACTTACCATTGCTGCTATCTGATGACTGCTAAACAGCATTCACTAATCTGGTGTAGCAGTACAAGTGCTGCACAACGTATTGCTATTTGCTGAAATAAATACAAAACTAGTATTGCTATGGTGTGTGTGCGTGTGCGAGAGAGAGTGGACTAAAACAGTAGGCCTAGGGCACCATTTCACTTAAGTCCAGACCTGTACAATTAGTTGTTTTAATGTATCATTGTTGTAAGTAAATGCCAGTAACTATCAATGTTCCTCTATAAGATATGTAAACATATTGTGGTACACAGGCCTGTTGTACTGTATGAACATTGTAGCTACAGGTCAGTCTGTGTGTACAACTCCTAAAAGTTTGCAGCATGAACTAAAAGGTTGCTTAAGAAGGTGGCAGTGACAGGGTGACAGTGACAGGGTGATACTAAAAGATTGAAGTGCCTAGGGGGGACCCCCCCCAACTAGACAATTTCTGGGGCCCCCAAAATGCTAATACTGGCCCTGATCTCCTCATTACACAAATTGAAAGCAGCAGTTCTGAAAGAAGCATCTGCCACATCATAACTGCACATAATAGAATGGTGAGCCACCTGAGAAGTTGCTCCCAACAAGGAGAGGGCAGAAGTCTCTCCTTCAGAATCAGGAAGGTCAGAAATAACCTGACCGGCCTAAGAAAGAAGAGCCAAAATAAATCTCAACAAATGGGGCTGGTAATTGACAGCCATAAACGCCAAGGCAGCAGAGGTATAAAGCTTCTTACCTAGCCTTTCCGTAGTCCAACTGTCTTTATCAGAAGGTAGAAGCTTTGTAGAAGGCAGTAACTGAGATGACTTATCAAGATGCCACAGACACCACACAGGGATCAACAGAAGGACATCTATAAAGGAACTTGCAATATCCAGACACCCAGTAAAATCTATCAGGGTTTTTGGGGCAGAGGGCTGGGAGTCGGGAGTCTGGAGTCTGAGATGCAGTAGAAAAGGCAACCAAAACAGGAGGAATAGCAGAAGGTCTGGGAGAGTCCATTTGCAGAAGCTCATAATACCTCTTCTACACCTCAAAAACCTGAGCACAACAAAATTTCTATCATCCTGGAAATGGTGTCCCCTGAAGGAAATCTCCTCAAAAGGAGTGTCAGGACTAGTAGACTCTTCCTCCTCAGAACCACAGTCTAAAGGAGAAGGAAGCTGGTATGAACAAGGAAGGGATTCCTCATGTAAATCCACTTCTTCCTCAGAATAATTCTGTTCCCTACATCTTTTAAGAGGAGGTGAGGACCAAGGTGGAGCAGGAACAGAAACTCCTTGAGGAGGTTTCAAAGCCAAAAAGACATTAAACAAACCCGGAGTGAAATTCTGCCATTCACTCTGTGGGTCCTTAGGAGCAGGAGAAACATATTTTGTTTTTTTGTTTCTTTTTCAAAGGGACATCTGCCCTGCAAAATGTAGAAGGTTCAGACTCCAGATGACATTCCACAATCATAGTCAGAACTTCCTCTCTAACATGAATCTGAGGAACACCCTTAGGCCCTTTAGTAATAATCAGCTGCGGTTCCCCCTGAATGTCCGAACTGGACATTTGCAAAACCTCCAGGGACATGCATGAGGCTGGATCCATCCCTCAGGGATTGCAGCAGAAGAATCCAGAGGAGGAGCTGGATGATCCTCTGGGCTTTCTCTAACCTCGGGAGATTGCTGATAGAGGCGGTATAGTGGAAGAATCAGGCAGAGACTTCTTGGCTGTCTTTACAGACGGCTGACACTCAGAGCGGGAAGTTACCTCTATAGTATCTTTTGCTAAAAGCTTAAGATGTTGGTTCTTTAAATACAAGGCCAAAGAGAAAACTCGAATATACAGAGTTTTTGGGATGAAAGCCTGAAAATGGAACATGATGTATGGTTGTGGGAAGCACCGAAACAAAATGAGCACTGCTCCTGACGGTCTTTATGGGGACTCTGTCTCCCGCACTGGCATTTACCCTTTCTGGATAACATGAAACCCCAAACAAAGAAAAAATAAAAGATGAGATCAAAAACCCCAATGAGGCACTTATCTGAAATGGCTTGGAGAACCAGCAACAAAGCGGGCGTTCAGACCAATGATTAAACAATAATGTTCAGACTGGTGGCACAGAAGTTCTGTGGATGGTACATGGCTGTCACCTTTATACCCTACACTATATGTGGGGAGCATACATATGACATACAGCATGCATTAAAGTAACCTAAAGGCTTTGGTATACTGGCTGGATGTCAGGCTGCCCTTGGCAGGGAATCCCTATTGTAAAGAATACTGCAACAGTGAAATGGAAGGCCATCAGGAATGAACTCTCCCAAGTTTCAAATTTTAGTTTCTATGGACCTTTGTAGTTTCCCTCAAGAAAATCTACTTTCACTACCAGATACTTAGAAAGATACAATCTCAAAAGTAAAAAAAAAAAAAAAACGACTCTGAAAGCAGGCCAACAGGTCAGACTGATGGCACAGAGTATTGCATGTAACACACATAAATTGGTGCAAGACATGAAGATGATTTAGAGCAATGCCTCTTCATACCACTGATGTCTTAATGTCTGACTGGAAGAGAGTCTTCTGATGCTATTAGCGGGAAGATAAGAGCTCTGAAAGTCAGGCCAGCCATCAAGAACCTGCCAGGAAGAATCTCAAAAGCAATGAATGCAACAGTAACTAATACAACGAATATCCACTGAATGGACTACCATTGTGAATAGTGGAGATTTTCTCCACCTGGCCTGTGTCCCTCTGAAGGACACAGTGGAGACAGAGTAAGGAAAAGGATATGAGTTGAGGGAAGGCAGAATGCTAAATGTGCTTAAAGGACACAGTAGTTTGGCTTATTAACTCCTTCTGCCATCACAGAAATGTAAAAGTAACTCATTGCAAGTATCCTGCTCAGATTTATTTGGATCACTGAAAACAGCATTCCATTCTGTCTTGATAACAGTGTCATTTGGTGCATCACAGTTTCCACTGGTAAAGACTAAGAAAGATGATTTCTTTATTACAGAGTTAATTTCACTCATAAGTTAAACTGACAAGATTCATAGGAAAATACTAGGCGATCAGTCTGCAGACTATTACATGCCTATATAATAATCAATAATCAGAATACAGTAGAATGATCACATCCCTGGACCTAGACATCACAGCCTTACTAATAAGCTGTGAAAAAGAACTAATGATATCCCAATCAACTTTACTGAGATGTGAAAGGTATGACTCAAACCCTGTACCTTGTGTCTATGAAGTAAATACCTTAACTATTAAGCCAACCCACAACCACAAATCCAAAAATAGTGGTTAAAAGTGGGATTTGAACACATGCCTCTATCTGGAGACCAAAATACCCATCAACTACGGAAGGAGTTTAATCTGGCACCTTAAACCACTCAGTCATCCTGAAAGTCATAAAATGATAGAGCATTTTTTCCAAATCTTTTTGATTCATGTATTCAATTAATATCTGGACATATTTACTTGATGTTCAGTAGTTTACTCAGTCAGCGTTTGCATAGTTAACTTCCCCATTGAGCTTGCATTTTCAATGAAAGGGATTCAAGAACAATGTCCATAATGGTGCTGGGGTAGTATATGATCTAAACCACATACAATTGTTAAGCACAAATCATAAATGGATTCATACACAATGCAGTTACGACACAGAAATGTAGCTTCAGAGGAGTGAAGGGGCAGCCGCCCCTGGACACAAGATGTCAGGGAGCTCTATAGGGAAATAGTGCATTAGTGGTTAGGGCTGAAGCACTTCATTGCTCAGTGTGTGGTATTTAAACTGTAGCAAGATTCTTGTTATATATGCAAGTCCACCCGGCTTGCTTACTTGCCCCTGAGAAGTGCAAGTCAGACTGGAGAGTGGACGTGTGCGTGTGTGTGTGTGTGTGTGTGTGTCTTTGCTCCTTAGTTTTAACTTAAGGGGCATAGACAGGGATCAGCTTGCTGGCATGTTCCTGAGGGGAAGAGCCATAACCAGGTGTGGGAATGATGGACTTTTGCTCGAGGGGCTCTTGAATGTGACTACATTGGGCACTAGACAAGCCAGTTATGGCTCTATTACAATATATATAACTGTGTATATGAAAGAGTCCAGATATGCAGCCCTTATGCAAGTGGGGATTCACAGGATTGTCCGGAGTTCACAAACCTGTGAATTATGGGCTATATTATGTAGTAGGGTCATGGATTTACAGAGGGACATAACCAGTGAAACCAAGTACATAAAGGTTCAAGAAATGGTGATGCACTAACTCAGCATAATGCAGCTGAGAAACATCATCATCATCACCATAACTTGGAGCAGCATTCCAAGGAACTTTAAAATGAAGAAAAAGGATAGACATCTCAGTAGTATGTACAGCGTACGCAAGCACTATGCCACAACTATAGAAGGCCCACCCTCCCACACAGTGATGCCACTGCTGAGCTCCCACATCAACAAATTTCTTTATTACCATATTCTGGAAATATGTGAAACTCAACTGCTCCCTTCTGTGGTTGTGTACATGGGAGTACACAAAAGTGCACCATTATCAAAACTTACTAGGCACTCAGAAGTATCTTTGCAGACAGCACTTTTGTGCTGCAACTGCAACATAAGGGGTGAAGCAATGGGGATGCACATACGATTAGGCTGCCATAGAGTGTATCCTTCCTCATCTACCTGTAACCCTAGTCCCATACTTCATGTTACTCAAGCAGTTTGCTCCACTGCCATGGGCAATGAACCTATTATGTTATGTGGCATGATAGCTGAACAATGTACACAACGTTGCCAACTGTGCGCACTGCAAAAACCATCCTTGGTGCACTCTGCCAAAACCCTCCATGATGTGCGCCCACACCCACACACCAGTTTCCTGGATATTACCAATTCCAACAACAAGCAGACTATGGGATGCTTATGTAGGGTACCAAACATGCATACACACTTCAGACACACAACTATGTAAAACACCAAGCCCCAAACATGGAAGTTTAAAAAAATATGCAAAGCGTAAACAGCTTGGCAAATAAAGTGTTCTAAATATTGATAGGATGTGCAGGCAAACTACTGCAACTACCAGTAAGATGCCAAGTGAAATTTGTGAGCTAAAGGTGGCTCAGGGGGCTAAGAAATAAGACAGTTAAGAAAAAATGCATGAAAATACTACATCAAGGACATGCAAAAAGAAAATACTTCTCACAGAACACTACGCTGAAATAATGCATCTGAAAAGGAAACTGAATATTCAGAGAAATTAATAAAATGGAAAGCAATTCCAAAAGAAAAGTACTTGTATTAACTGGTTTTCAGGAAGAAACATACTTCTTAAATCAGAACAATTAAAGAAAAGTAACTTTAAAAGAAGTAATGATATCCCAAGCAACTTTACTAATAAGAAAAAAAACAGCTGTGCACAAGTTATCCATAGATATACTTTTGCATGCCTAGTAAGGGTGAACCTTATGTGTGTGTTTTCAATGCTTACCAGTACATGATTCAGTAAAGTAAGGTGCAGACATTGCATTAGCGTGATCATGTTAAGGAACTGAGCTAATGAAATAACCATTGTAGTACTCACTGTGATCACAATGTTTGACTATAGCGGCCTGTTTTTTACATCTTGGAATTAAGTCAGAAATCCTCATACTCTTTAGTGGATCCTGACTAGATATGACAAATTCCAATAACATTACATTAACTACCATAGATAGCAATGTATGGGCAATTTCTTGCCCCAAGTTGTCTTCTTGGCTTCTGGCTTTTAGATGTTCTTTTACAAAGACTAAAGGATGCCACCACCACCTTCCATAAGCTACAAAATTGAGGCAAGCCTCTGCACCCCCCCCCCATGAGGAAGATCTGCCCCACAACCCCCTTAATTATTATTCTAGCTTCAAGGTCTATGCAATTTGAAGCAAGTGCAGTAACTTGTTTGTTCACAGCCAATCTAGCAGTTATTTCAAATTACACAAATATAATATAATTACAGGTGATATAGAAGGAGCAAAGCTTCTCATCAGGATAGCACATGGAGGTCTTGATCTCTCCACAATGTTATGTTTTTTTTTAATTTCAGTCTTATAATTTTGATAAATTATTTTGGAAAGCTGCATTTTTTTCAAGCTGTCTTTGAAATGTATTTGTGCAATGCAACCTTCAATAGGCATAAAGAAAACAAGGCACATGCTATACAATAGACATCCAAAGTGATAAACCTTCTTAACTAATTGTAAAGCATAATCCAGATGGTAAAATTACTCCTTCACTTGGTACCCAAATATTTTCTCTATGATAACTTGGACCACATTTGCAGCTTCATACTTTGCATTTTTTCAGTGGTGTCAGCAAAATGTGGTTCCAGCAAATGCATACAAGTAATCTGTACACTTAGTCATGTACTTCCATTTACATTTCATGGAAATGTGCTTCAGTAACATGGAATTACAGCAGTCCCAAGCAAGGTATTCAGTAAGAAAAGTGGACTACCATCTGCATTGCAGTAAAAGGTGAGTGGCTTACTGGAAAATGCTCCATCCATTAACAGGCTTTACAGAAAACTTAAAAGTAAGCAAACTGTACAGAAGCTTAAACACAACAGCTAAGAGTGGGTTTGTGGTCTTAACTGTTATGATAGTGAATGCTGACAATTTTTTGTCAAATGTGTAATACACAAGTGTTCAGACTCCAGCAATATGAAGATAAATCCCATGAAGCCGTTATACACAATGTAAGAGTATTGCAATGTATAATGACACTAAAGTCACTGGTTTAACATTAACATGGGAATTACACATGGATGTTATCATGACAGAATATATATGTAGCATCTGTCTCACATGGATGTTATAATGACAGAATTCTCTCTCTCTCTCTCTCTCTCTCTCTCTCTCTCTCTCTCTCTCTCTCTCTCTCTCTCCACAACACCCACATCATAACATACACCCACATCATAACATAAACAAAAATACAAACATACACAACTTATACACACAAACAGGGGGGCAAGCCCCCCCACTTTATATTATATACATATATACAATAACTCCGAGATCGTACAAACAGGAAACAAAAGCAAACTCGCACATTCTCCAGTCCCTCACACACACATCAAACATATCAGCACACTCAAACACACATTAACCCCCACTCAAATCCCTTACAAAACACTCACTTACCTGACAAAACACCTAGATCCACACAAGGCACCGCGCACCATTAACACACAATCCCGGACATCACGTAGCGCAAGGCCATAACCACAAATTCAAGATATTCAAATTTGCGATTATGAACTTTCGCTATTTTAAACATTCGGGTTTATAGTCTCGAGATACTGAAATTCAACATTTTAGTATTTCAATATTATAAATGGCTCCCACATAATATAATTTGGAGTGTCATTATTCCTCAGTAGGTGCTTACTGTCTCAGGGATTCAAAAACACACATCCCCTTGTCAAACATCATATTTTTTTAATGAAACACTTATGTCTACTTCACTTGTGTGCATGTTTTCTTACAGGACATACAAAATTAATCTGGTTCCGAGAAACATGTAATGTAGTGAGTGTTGCTGGGATTCAAATCAGTCATGTCCTTTTCAAGCGTCCATACCATTTAACAAATCAACGTTCACACTAATCTGAAGTGTGACAACATACTTTAGGAAATGTGGAACAAGCAAGCAAGCTACTTAATTTCCAACACAGTTTCTTTAAAACCACCTCAAGGATTTAATACTTGTCCTAATTTACATGTTTTTAAATATTTTTCACTGATCCAATACAAAATGTTAGCATTGTCAAAATAAAAAGAGTACAGTCCAACAGATGAAAAAGTGGCACACTCAAACGTTTTAAAAGTGAAAAAATCAACACTATGTCATAACTATGTAGGAGAAATGCGGCCACAGCTCTCAAGTATCACTGATTTGCCTCATAATTTTGCCCTATACAGCAAAAGTAATTACATAGTTAAAGATATCGTGTTCAGAAAATAATATACACTCCCTTGTACTCCAGCCATTTTGAGAATAATACCAATAAATAAAATATATCCCCAGTTTTGGATCTTTGCCCTTGACGTCAGAGTAAAGAGGTTGAGAGCTATGACAGCAGCACACAATTTATCCCAGCTATCCAAACACACAACGCAGATAAAATAACATAATCACCGCATCTTATCTGGTATCACTGTGCTGCTGCTTTAAGCTGCATGTACAAAAACAATTCACTGACGAATCTCTTAAAATGAAAAGGAGATAAAAAAAAAAAAAAGGACTGTCGAATCACTGGCACCACCTACTGTCATACTTCTGCAACACAGTCCCTCTTCAAGGTTTCTAGGCACAACAGTCACACACATTACATGCACATACAAAACAGATCCTTGTAGTGAGGTGAAACTATGTTTCAGCCTTAGGGCCAACCACCCATAAATGAAAACATTAAACCACAGAAAAAAATGGTACTCCATGAGCAAAGAAGTTGCTGGCTCAGACTCTAAACATCAGGGAAAAAAGTACTATGAACTGTAAACAAGCTCAGTTGAGATTTCAAAGGAGTTAAGCACTTGTATTTAGAAATCTGCCTCTAAAGGAAGTTTGCAGCCAGAGAATGCAGGGACCCTCAAATGTTTGTAAGATTAGACAGACACTGGAATATCAACACCAGATGTCATGACTACTTATTCCACCTCTGACAAAAGCAACAAAGTCTTCTGAGCTTGGAAGGCAATGGCCAACCCCCTGCTTCCACAGATTGCTGGTACTGGGGATACCTATAGATGCCAAACTCTTGTGATCCTGGGTTCCTATGGAGCTCCTAGAGACACCTGTTAAAGAATTGTTCCATATGACTATGATATATGTTGAACTTCCCTGGAATAATTCAATCAGTGTCCTAATACATGTTGGGCAGGGGATACCAGTGGCATTTTTATAGGGCAGACATCCAGGAGACTGGTGTAGCTGGATGGACAGAGGAAAGAAAAGAAGAGAAAATATTTACAACAAAACAAAACTATGATATAATCAGTCAAGTCTATACAGTGTAGTTTGGCAGGTAGTACTATGTTTAGAACATAATAAACACATTCTGCTTCTCTCTAAACTCCACAGCTCCAGTTGTACAAAAGCATAAATGGGGGTGCACACAAAACATACAATTACACCAATCCATCTAGGTTAATCAGATGCACTAACACTACCATCAGACACCTGTTACTGAGGTTGGCATGAGCCAAAACAGCAAGCCACTTCCTCTCTGGAGAAGAGTACTCACCTTTTACAAATAAAGGCTATGGATCAGTGTGGGTGCACAAGGTCAGACTGTCCACTGTTCCAGATTCTGCACACTCAAAAGGATAAGCAGAATCACTCTAAAAGCATTGTCTGTATAGCCCAGAAAAATCCACTCCACAAACACAGGCAGATGCTGCCTGCAGATAAAGAAAAATTACACATCCCCTTGTCCCATTAAGGCCACTGTTCTCTCAACATTAGCATCATTGTCCCATCACTACTTCTAAACTAATACTCTGGATGTCTACATAAAACAAAAAAGACTAATCTCTAAAGTACCTGGGTTTTCCCGACAAACCTACCTTCCTGTCATATCCAGGTATAATAAATGTAACTCTTACCTCTTTCAGTAACAGTGAGCACCAAAAGGCCAGGGCTACCATGCCAGTCTGGTGGGTTTATCACATGGCAGCTGAATGTTCCGTTGTCCTTCAGTGTCAAGTTTTTGATGGAAATGGAAGCATCTCCTTTAGCAACATCACCAGCCCAAAAAATACGATTTTTAAAATGTCCATTTTCAACTGGGTATTCTTTGGAGCTGTAATAAAAGATCTGAAACAGAAATGGAACTTTTCTAAGAATATTTATGAAGCTTTGTGCATGTGAACAAACTGATGAACTCTGGCAATGCATCAATTAACCAGACAGCTGTAGCTGATCCATACACAGCTGCCCCTCCCTTAACCTTCTCAACAGTCCATCTTAAAGCCATGCTTTTGTCCTACAAATCCTCATTTTCATAAGCGGGTCATTCTAGGGACTCACTGCCCCTTCTACAAAAACAATATATACTTAAGAGAAATCTGAATCATCTAACTTCCCGCTGTACTACACTCTGTTTCCGTTTAAGGAGGTCACTGTCATACCAGACTACTAACTGTACAACACATGCATATCATAACCCATTGCACTCCTATGAAGTGAATGTAGCACACGTGGTTCTCTTAATGGCTCAATTCACCTAGTGACTCTGCATGTACATATCTATCTTGAGATTTTCAGCACAGTACACAGGTATACTTTACAAAAATTCTTTGCAATGAAAGAATGACATCTGCTACCATTTAATCCACAGTCATTCTGTAACCAAACACCACTGGCATTCAACAGATCCTACCAATAATCTTTTGCAAAAAAAGTCTTTAGGTGGAATAATCGCACAGATCAACCTTTTTCTTCTGTCTTCTTCATATAATCAGATATAAATATAATGATAAGAACCAGTCTTGATATATATCTCAGTGGCAATGCACTGATTTTTGGCTACTTACTAGACATCCATCATGAAAATGTACAGCAGCAATCAGAAAGGTGTAGTACTTTGTGTTCTTACTTTTACTTGTACAACTTGCTTTGGTCCCACTAAGACTAAAGCCTGTTCTTAGGAGAAAGGAAAGTCTGGTCAGTGCAATGGAGAAATCTGTCCTAATGTTGTCTTGGGTGCATCCTTCCTAGAAGTTTGAGAGAAGAAGGAATCAGTGTCATTGAGAATGCTGGAGTAGTTATGCCTATACAGGACCCTCTGAAGGAAGCTGTCTTTGCAGGTGAACTGAAAATTCCTCAGCACAAGTGGACAGCAAAAGAACCTGAATGAGTCAAAATTTGTGTCTGATTTAATAACAAAGCATGTCTGTAAATATGGAGTACATTGATGCTACAAAGATATGCTAAAATGCAGAAAATATGCCACAAAATGTAATAAGCAATGCAGGACTGATAAAACAGAAGGAATACTCATGAAGCTTGGGAAGGTATTACTTGGGTCAGTGCTTGCATTAAATAAACACATCCATGGGGGCCTGGAAGGTAATAAAGATTCCTTTTCTGAGATCACTGTTCAAACCATGATGTTCCTTGCAAAGAAAGATTGTTGTTCATTTCTACAAACAAATCTGCAATAGCGAAAATTATTCTGAGTACTTAAAGCTAACAAATCTGTAATGTATAAAACTATTATAAAGGGTACTTAATGCTTTTCAACATGTACCCTGAGCTACAGGATGGAACACTAGACTTTGAAGTATGAAAGCCTTATTTAGGCAGCTCCAGTGATTGCAAGTATTTTGCACCATCTCAAGTATTTCACAGAATTTAGGGTCATTCATGCGGGAAATGCTGGGGAAGTTCCTGCATCCTATTACCAGTGATTGGCATAGGGGAACTTCAAGGGGGAGTCAAAATGCTTCCTCGTGCAAAGATGTTCCTGCCATTCCTCAGTGGGGAAGACTCCAAGGAGGCAGCAATACCAAAAGCGAATGGAAGCATGCACACTATCAGGAAGATCAAGAAAGCACAGAAGCAGATAAAAGTGCTTCAGACCAAGGTGAGAGCCAACACAAGTGTAGCAAAGGCCCTTGCAAATTAGTCTGCAACATCAAAGTCATAGTCAACATGAGAACATGCTTGGCTTAAAAAAAAAAAAAAAAAAAAGAGATCAACAACAAAATGAGTGGTATTGACATCGACTGGCACACATCAATAAACTTGGCATTGTTAGCAGAGATCAAATGACTTTCCCAACCAAATGTCATCATGAGGTCACGCAGGCCAGAGATTAGCACCAAGGTCTTTTGTCTTAAGTTGTGGAAAGCTAAGGAGTCAGGAGTGTTGAAATGACACCAAGTGTGTCATTGCCAAAGTCAACCCAGGCCTCAGACTAACAGTGGGGACCAACAAAACACTCGCTGTCAAATAAATCAGCGCAGAACAGAATTAATGCAGACGGCATCAACATAGCCAGATGTGGCATGGAAATCTTTGTCATAGTTGATGTCAATGCAACAATCAGCACCACCTCCAGCACTTGCAGGTTGCTTACCATACTTTTCAATATCAGCATCAATACTAGGGTCAAAGAAGAAGCAGTAAATAATGAAGGCAAAGAAGTAAAGTCCTTGTCCACCCTAGAATCACAGGGGAACAGGACAAAACCCACTGCTAACTGCACATGGAGTAAACACTTCACAATCTTCCTGTAGCTAAACTCTACAGTCAAGAAACAAATAAAGATATGGCACAATGGTCTACAAGTAGTAAGCCTGTCTAACTATCTCAGATAAGCAAGGGACACTATCATATCTGTAGAACCTTGAAAGATTATATTTGACCATATCATCCAGGTCAATAAAATATAAAAAAAACTATTTTATTTAACAATGAGCTGAGTTATTAGACGTCTCAACATGGTTTTCTTTTCTTAGAAGGGAAAGAAGAAGATGGTGGAAATGGGTGTGTCAAAACAGCACTGTGGGTTCTCCGAATATGAGAGTACTCATCCAAACATTTCTGGTAATGGACACTCATACAAACAGGTGGAAGCACATGTAGCCACTAACTTCCTCCATACAAAGACAGAGTCAGTCATAGCTTCAAGGGTACTGCTATATACCTGTAGATAGGGTATAGCTATCAGATGCCTGCAGATGAACCCTGTCTCTGGGTCCATGACTCTTCTGGAAATTAGCATAGCTGATGGATTTTCTTCAAGACTGTTGGTCATTTTTGTGTTATGCACAGCAGCTGAACCTCATCTGGTGCGGTCTCCTTTGCATCCTAGAAAAGGAATAATTATGGTGATTGAAACTAAATGCATAAGTAAACCGTGAAGAAGGGTTTTGCCTTCTTTTTTTCCACATTTCCACATTTTCAAGAGGTCATAAACCTTTCCCTCAGTGAAATCAGAGTAACACGTGCTAGTGAACAACAAAACGTCCATATCCCACATTTCTGGCCAAACCTTCTGAAGTGTTGTAAAGGACCTGTATCATAAGGCTGCCACCTAATGAAGGTATGCTATACTAGACTGGCAGTTTCTCTTTTAATGACTCATCAGGCAACTGTTTCTATTAAGAGCAAAGGAAAACTAAGCACCCCCAGAGACATTGCTTCTGGATCCAGATACCCACTTTCCTATCTGACTGATAAAGCTCGGAGCCCAGCTGCTTAAGGCAGCCACAGAGAAAAGGTAATCAGACTTAGATGTCTCTGACCAGAAGTTCCACTGTCCTCATGACTGAAAGAATAAGATGGCATTCTTGGCAATAGGAGCCACATTAATGCAGACCTCTCAACTGTCCCATTTTTGGAGCAATATTCCTATTTTCAGACTTGATTTAGCATGTCCATATTTTCAGGATTGATTTACTCCTTCATACAATTTTCTGTATCCCCCTCATTACATGTGACTTTTTGAAGCTGTCTATTACACAGAAAAGCATACTATGTGACAAATATATAGTGACAGCAATAATTTAAAAAGAGGACACACATCTTACAACTCCCTTTTAACTGTTTCGCAAATTCTACCACTCAAGGTCATTTAGTTTTGATTCAGAAAAAGTCTACAGATTTTGCACAGTTCCTTTAATACATTTTTAAAATTTTCCATATTTAAATATGTGTTTCAGAGTAGTATCCCACATTCCTACTGGAAGCGGGAATAATTATGTGCTGTTTGGTATTCACATATTATGCTAATTAGATGTCCAGCTTGTTAGCTGATTTTCCATTTTTTCAAGGGCCTTTGTTACTATTTTCAATATCTGCAGGTTGAGAGGTATAAACCCCCCCCTGTCTCATAAGCACCAAGAATGCACTAAATTTGTGATCATCAGGGCAGTACGCAGGAGACAGCATCCCTCTCCTTTTCCAAGTCTGACATGGGGGAATTCTGATGGAAGGTCTATGCGAGTCATTTTGCAAGTGGCTTTCTTCTGTACCTTCAGAAGAATCAGCAGGGAAGAAAGATATCCATTTTAGACAGATGGCAGGGAAGGAGCTGCAGAAGGTCTGTGGTCTCTTTGACCTGCTCTGTAACAGGAGATAATGCTGCGGGCTCAAGTAGATGCTGCTTTAATCTGACATGCTGTGCAAGAATCAATAGCTAAAACAGTATCAGAGAAAACCAGTGCAAAAGTGACTACTATGTTAATATGCATGCCAGTGGTTGCGTCAGTCCTGTGAGAATCTATGCCAAAAAGCCAAGGCCATAAGAGCTGAGCCCACCATTGATGTCAAACAGCTTGGTATCAAGCTATGCACTGAAACCATCATCAGTACCAGCAGCATACTCATCAAAAACATCTACATTAAGTGTACTCTCAATTCAAGGAAAGTTACTGTTATTCATATGATGTCGCAAATGGCATCAAAGCAGTCAACACCGACAAAGATCCTGACATCAAGATACATGCCAGTAGGGACCAGGTCTGTTGTGTAAATGGGTAAAGCCATGACTATGACCCTGGTGACCAGAGTTTATTCAGCAACTCAGACCCTGGATGGGACAAGTGTGAGAGTGGAGGTTAGGAACTGATGCTGAATCACACATCCTGGGGGAAGACAGGCAACTAGCCTTGCTGAACTGCTGGCTCCTACTGGCTAAACTAGGAAATGCCAGTGTACAGGTATAGGAAGCATGGGAAGAAAATGTCACCAGGCATGGGAAGCATGGGAAGAAAATGTCACCAGGCAGTGGCTGTCCAGAGAAGGTTAGAATCTGCCCTTAGGGAGGCTGTCTAGGACCAGGATTAAGGCACTTGGAGTTTACCTGCTGCTGAAATTGAAGGCGTTAAGGCAAAGCCACATGATTTCTACACTGGCTACTCCCTAATGCTTGGTTCTCAGTACAAGGGAATAAATGGGCTGATACGGTTTTATGTCAGACTGGGAACAATCATCCATAGGGTTCTCATCCATCATGAAAGTCAGCCTGCCCTAAAAGAGGAAGAAATCAGCTGGCTGGGTGAAGGTAGTGAGGAGGCATTGGTTTGAAGAGGGGAGACAGAAATGCCATGCGAGGGGAGTAATGCTGGCATTTCTACGACCAGCAACACTGTATTCCTGATGAAAAACTCCAAAGCATCTTTGTAGCAGAGGAAAGCTCATCTAGAGTCCATGTCTCCTAAGAGATGGAGAAAAGAAGACTACAAAGTTGCCCCCTTGAGTGTGAAAGCAAGGCCTCTGCCAATGTATTATAACAACAACAACATTCAAGTGAGGGAAGAAGTGGCATAGTGAGTAGCACTGTCATCCCACAGCAAAATATTATTTGTTTAATTTCTCAGCTGGAATGTGTTGTGTTCCCTCCGTATGCCCTCACTGTGTTCAAATGGATATTCTCTGGGTATTTCAGTTTCTTCCTTAAGGGATTTGGTAGGGAGGACTGGCAAATCTAAAATGTTCCTAGGTGCATGTGTAGGAACAAAAGCCTTACAATTTACTTCCACTTCTTACTTGCCGCTGGCTCTTGTCATAACAGGCCTCAATGAAATTTAGACAGGGATGGTTTCCCTGTTTGACCTAGAAGAAAATGACTCAAATTGTTCTTAACAGGTGATTGTTCTTAACAGGTGAAGATAACCAAACAAGTTCCTATAAACTATTAACAGGTGAAGATAACCAAACAAGTTCCTATAAACTATTAACAGGTGAAAATAACCAAACAAGTTCCTATAAACTATCAACCACACTGATTTTTATTTTCTAAATGAGCTCCTCCATGGCTACGGGTTTAGATAAGGGAACAAGAGAAACCTTTGCTATAAATTTCAGTTTATGATAGCTAACAGATTGTTTAGGGGGAAGATGAAGAGAGCAGTGGCTCCGAAGAAAAATGGGCATATACGTTTGTTCCAGCATGTACAATTTAACATGTTCTTTTTCTACTCTAAGAGTGGGCAATGAAAATTCCACAAAAGTAAAACAGGCCTGAATGTTGTACTGCTTCCCAAAGCAATAAGTGTACAAGGTGTGCCTATTCTGGGAAGGCTCACTTATGAAAAGATTTGACACGACCCCTTAAGGGTTGAATTGAAAAAGGAAATAAAATTGAGGAAGAAAATCACACCTGTGGAAAGCTCAACTTAATTAAAATAAGGTAACAACGAGAACACCAAAGGCAGGGCCTGAAACAGAAAGACTTCTGAGGTAAAATTTGGAGAAGTTAAATCAAATGCCTGGAAAAGAACTCTGGAAGATAAACATGGTAGAGTAATAAAAGCTAAATCACTCATGAAACCTAGGAGTTCTCTTTGAAATCACAGAAAATGTTGGCTGGGGCCATTTACACCTCTGACAGTAAGGGGTAGCAACAAAGATCTGGTGAAGCTATAGTGCTTATTAGAATGGGGGGGGGGGGGGCTTGGAAAGGTTTACCTGCAGAATGAAATGCTTGCCACCAATAATCTTATATTTATGGAGGATAAACCTGGAACCTGAAAACTGATAAACCTCTTGGAGGATGGGGACCGAAAATACTAAAGATTCTACTGATTGTTGATATCCTGGATCTGAAGACTTTCACAGAGGTAAAGAGAAACCAACAGCCACACCTATACTATTCTCAATGTCCTGGAGATCCCAAAATGACATCTGTGGATATCCTTTCTGGTGTACATTAAAGGATCTGGAATAAGTAAATATTCATCGGAAGAAAGAATGGACATCCTCTATAATTCGAGTAACCATCCCTTTAGAGGAAATCATGCTTTGCTTAAAAGGACCTAGATACCGTCCAAACTGTGTGAGGCAGAAGGCTGGCTGAAAATTCTATTTTGTACCGGACATCTTTTTTAAAATCTCCTAATTCCCCTATAGCTACAAAGCAAGACAAATTGTTTTTTTACAGTTTTCTGAAGACTATGGCAATTCTTCTCTTGACTACTTCAATTTTCTACATGGGGATGAAGGACAAAGGATTCACTTTAGATAGGCAAGCCAAAGAGCCATATGCTGGTGTTCTCTAACAAGATTAAGCTCCTGAAATGAAGAACCTTCCATGACAGACCCTTCCCTTTCCAGTATCTACTGTACACGGATCCCTGCAATGTGGTCTGCCATGAGAACATGGGCCTCAAAACAAACACTAAGAAAAAGGCCTCTCAATCAGTGTTTGCCAGAACCCCCACCCCCCACTTCCACCCAAGGAAAAATCTCTAATGAAACTTTTAAATGATCAACAGGAAAGGAAGGCTTTACTTTAGTGAAACTGTTTTTACTACCAATTCAAACACAACTTCAGCAATTCCTAGCATGAATGCACTTGTAGTGTAAAATATAAGACTGCTTATTCATTTTGTATGTGGGGATATTAGATGAGATTTTTGCAGTAACCGATACTCAAGACTTGTTAGCATAATTCTCAGTAGAGTGAGACTGAATGGCTAAAAATGAAGACTTGTAGATACTAAATCAAAGACTGACATTTCTCAGAATATTCTCTTTTAGTATGACTGACACAGAGTTGGTATATATAATTTTGGGGTGTGTTGGGGACTTGTCTCTGCTCACATCAGCAGGTGAAGGAGGGCTTCTTGTGAAAAACAACCTTAAAAAACAGCAATGTTTGACCCTTGTTTTTCCATATTAACTTTTTTTCTTGCAGTTCTGAGACAAACACTTATGAGTCTTGGAATTACAATAGGGAGACCGTTCTCACTTTACTTTTAATGGTTCAGTGATCTCAGAATATACAGGGGATTAGGGAGTGCAGAGGGACTTACCCCCAGCAAAAATGGTAATCATTTTTTTTCTATTGTTTGCAGTAATATGGTACTCAAGTTTTTATGATTTTGTACCAATAGGTCCCTCCACTCATCCATTTAGCCTTAGCTTTGAAATGCTAATTCTAAAAGTAGAGCTCCCACGGCCATGTGAAACAGCACCCCTGAAGCCACAGCAAGATGCTCAAGTTGTATTTTTGTCAGTATTAGGCTGTTCTTCCAACCATACCTGCCAGACCCCTGCAAATTGAAACTCACACTAAGCTGCATTAGTAGATATTAGTGTATACTACTGGAGTTTAGAGGTGTTGCTTGACACAAACTGTTCTGCTATCAACCCTTGTCCTCAAGCATAGAGGTATCCTAAAAAAGATCATGCCACTATGAGACATGGCTACATATAATGGCTTACAAACAGGTGCTTGATAGAATACTGCTCACTTAACAATCCTTTACCGCTCGAGGGAGTAGCTGTTTGTATGGTAATGCTTGTTCTGCAGAGCAGTAATGTGTTGCTGCTCAAGAAGTATTTCTGTTTATTGCCTTCACAGCTCACAAGCTGCCAGAGTAGAGTGATGCAGTTTTTTTTTTGTGTGGTAAAGATCACTCCTTCTTTAAAATGAAGCAACTGTGAGGTCAGAATACTAAATTAAATAGAGTATTAGGAGGTTCAGGAGGGCCTGTACCACTGCAAAACAAAAAATGCTTTGTGGTGTATTTGCTAATAAAACTATAAACTGTAAAGATTCAGTACAAATTATTTCAAACGTGTTACTTAAAATGTCACTTAGAAGCATATTTAGCAGCGAGTTGTAATATGAAGAGTTGTTCTGGGGAAGAATTGCATGTATAACACACTTAACACCAGTACAGGCAGCAGATCCCATGTATAAAAGCACATTTAGCACCAGAACAGCCATCAGATCTCACATATAAAAGCACATTTAGCACCAGTACAGCCGGGCTGATCTCACGTATAACACATTTAGCACCAGCAGTCAGCTGATACCACATATTACATCTATTTAGCCCAGAACAGCCAGCAGGTCCCACATATAACACATTTAGCACTAGCACGACCAGCTGATCCCATGTATAACACATTTAGCACCAGCACACCCTGCAGATCCCACATAACAGAACATTTAGCACCAGCACAGCCAGTAGATCACATGTGTAACACATTTAGCACCAGATCCCATGTACAACATATTTAGCACCAGCACAGACAGCAGCATGTTTTCTTCTCCATCAAACACCCTTAAACCTCAGAGTGGTTGTCCAAATAGCTATGAAGTACAAGCACACCTCTCAAGTGTCCCTCATTACGAGGAACGTACCTCATTTGGGGTCGTAAAAAGTTCACGTTCCTCAAAGTTCCACATTGAAAGACTCTGTCACACATTCAGTGTTAGGAATTTTTTTTTTAAGTGAAATCCATTGTAAATAGATATGAATCATATTAATTCATTAAAGGATCTTCTTTATAAGTAAAACCAGCATATTGTAACCATCCTATGACCTTCCTAGTTGAAGTTGTTAGTAAGCCATTAGTACGTGTTCCACATTTTACCGATTTGTTCCACATTATGAGGGCTAGTGTTCCTCATTTTGGAGAAGGAAGGTTGAGAGCTATGAGTACAAGAAAAGAGTTCAGCTAATGAATGAAATTATCAGCTACAAGAAAAAGTCTATCAAAATTCAGAAAACATTGAAGAAAAATATTGATCAGGTCCTAACAGTTGTATATCCTGAAATTTAATTTACTCTTTCAAACATAACTATACAATGAGAAGGATGGCCAAGAAATTAGAAGCGGAAAGCAGCCAGCCGGTCATGTAATAGAACATTTTGCTTCCCTCAAATAACTAACATTTTTCAATCAAAATATCAATACTTTTCCACCTTGAAGCAGCACTTTTCTAATGTGTTAGAAATGACTGCAGTTACTTCCAGAGGACACACACAATGCATAACATTTCAATTGGTCTGGTTTTCTTTTCTCACTTTATTTCAAAAACCACAGCTAGAGATGGGATTTCTTTAATGTGAAAAGAAAAGTCAAGAATTTTGAAAAGGCACAAAGCACTATATTTCTCTAGGTCACAAAAGAAGAATTTATAAATAATCATTGTACAGTAAAAACACAATATCTAACGCTGCATATTTTATAATTAGAAAAAAATCAGATGCAGTGTACTAGGCCATTTACTTTTAAATATTACAATACTCACAGAAAGTGTGCCTTATGTATACCTCATTGTAGAAGGCAGTCCCAATAAAGGGCACAGACAGGAAATGCACATCATATGATATACCCCCTTCCAGAAGGCAGTCACAATACAAACCTCACAAGGCTGTCACACATCCAGGTTGTCCAAATCTCTACTGGCCATCCTAACAGACAGTACAAATGTTACATATCTGATGGCTATTTCTGCCAACTAATATAGAACAGTATCCAAGGACGACCAAAGAACTCCAAACTAAATCCATTTTTATTGTACAAAGTATAAAAGCATAAGCACTTTCGTAGCAGAGCTACTTCATCAGATGCATAACACAATTGAAAATTCAGTCCATTAAATACACTAATTAAAAATCACATGACTAGCTAACTGACTTTAAGGACCTATGCCTTAAAATGCACTAATTGAACAATGTATACACACAAATATATAACCTTCTACAGATATAAAACATCTTAGGTTACTCTAAGCAATGTAAATACATATACACATATGCAAAACATTTTTATATATATATATATATATATATATATATATATATATATATATATATATATATATATATATATAAATGTAGAAAATGTAAAACTATTTATGTGTGTATTTATATAATGATGGTTCAAGATAAGAGCCACACTATCTTCTATTTAGGGGTCTGGCTTTAAGTTTAGGTCTCAGCAGTACCCTGTCATTCAGGCCATGGACATATCTCCACATAATCTAACTGGTCATGGTCATATTTTTGCATATATGTGTATATGTATTTATGTTGCCTACCAGTTACCTACACAGAAATAATATCATATTCTATTCTGATATTGTAGAAAATAGTCCTGGTTATGAACTCCGTCGTACTCCTCTATTTCTAGTTCCTTGCCTGATCCATCCATCCACAACCCCTTTTCCCATTTTTGGACAGGAGGTTGGGGTGTCAACAACAGTGACAATCATCAAGAGCCAAGGATCAAACCACCAGGTGGCTAGCCTTGCCACTCATCTTTACATAATCAATTTATTGAGTTTTTGCTGACAATATTAGTCTATCACCAGCCTATGGCCTATATTAAGAACTAGGGTAAACTACAATACCAAAGAACACAGATTAATGGAAAAAAAGACTAAATTAAGGAGTTTCACAATAAGATGGGCTTGTGGAAAGGAACCTGGAAGATTTGCCACAGAATGTGATGCTCTGCTATAAAAGCATAATGCAGGAATATTACATTGTAAAGCCTTAGAAGGAGAATCAATATAGTTTGGGTAATTCTACTGAAAAAAGAAACAAGTTATAAAATTGTGTGGAATGTGAAGAATTCCTATATAGACTTTTGCTAGACAAAATTCTAGTTAAAAACATCACTTGAAAATAAACTTACAGAAGAAAGATTATTCAAATTTCCAAGATGGTAGAAATATCTCAGCATGTTTTTAAGAAATGTAGTTGGTGCTCCGGTCCGCTAATGATTGGCAATTGATTTTTATGGTGTCGAGTTGCCAGCCTGACGCCCAACCTTCAATGAAGGCACGCCCATCCAACACATGTCTTTCGAACGCCCACTCGACCGCGGGGAGGACATGCAGACTCCACACAGAAGGCACTCCCAACCCAAGCCGAGAATCGAACGGGAGAACCTCTTGCTGTGAGGCAACAACGCTACTGCTGCACCACCGCGGAAGTACCTTTTTTAAGAAATGCAGTACAAAAAAGTACAGAGTATGTAAGCAGTTAGTCGATTTATGCAAGTATGATATTACATGGTTTCTATGACAATAAAAAAGGGTTGACAGTTTCAGATCTTCTTGGGATACAAAATTAATGAAGCTAAAACAAAGGTAACAGTGGTAAATTATGTACCCACGCAGGAATTGGTCCAACAATATCCATATTTATTGGGACATGATAAAATGAAGTACTTAATAGTATGGATTAGGAATTACTCCATTTTGGCAGCTAAGGATATGTGGGAAGAGACTAAACAGAAGATAATACAAAAATTGAGAAACTGGAAGTTTGTTATATGGATATGGATACTAAGATACAAGCAATTAAAATGTTTTTAGTCCCTCTAGTCATATACACAGCTCAGGCATATTTCATCAACCAGAGGAGAAGCTTTGGATAGCAATTTAAGAGTTGAAGGATTTTATCTGGGAAGGGAAGACAGCAAGGGTCAAGTGGGATAAGCAGATACTTCCAATAGAACAAGGCGGACTAGGACTACCTAATTTGAGGGGGTATTTTAGAGCAACACAGGTAAGGCTCTTGTATGTAGCACAAGCAGAAAACCATAATTCATAGTGGAAAGGAGTGATGATGAAGCAGGGAGGAAGCTCAAGAAATAATGAGAGATTGGGATTTTGGATGCAGACTCTTAAGGAAAACAACCAAAATCATACAGAGTATTATATTCATAAAACAGCAGGGAGTATTCCAAGAACTAAACCAGCACGAGAATGGAGAAAAAGAGATTCTGCCGATAGGGATGACTGTGGTTAGGGATAAAGATAATAGGCAAGAGGGGGCTGGAATTCATTGGAGAAAAGTGGGAAAGGAACCAAGGTATTGGGAGCAAATAACTAGAAAGGGCAAGGTAATAGAATGGAAAGAATCCAAGAATTTATTTGGACTGCAAGTTAGAAATTGCCTCCTATCAGAGTACAGGCAAAGAGAAAGAAATAGGGGGTTCTAAATGAAAGACCACATTGGTAGAGTTTTTAATAAAATCTAGAACAGAAGCTGCTGTTAAGAAAGGAATAATTAGTAAAGCATATAAAATATTGCATGATAATTATAAGAATCTATTAGACAAGCTTATAAAGGACTGGGAAGAGAGACTGGATAAGCAATTCACAAAGAGACAAAGGGGGATATATGTATATCCCCCAAATATGCAACAAAGTTTAGAAGATTGGGGATATATGTATATCCCCCAAATATGCAACAAAGTTTAGAAGATTTAGGATCTTTGCCTGAAGTATTTATATAGATATTTTTATACACCATGCAGACTCCAAAGAATTTTTCCTCAACTGGATACTAAATGTTGGAGATGTGCCAGCAAGAAAGAGGTGGCTGGGAACATTTTTGGGGAGTGTAATGAATTGGCAGACTTTAGGGATTCCCTGCAGACTGCTCTGTTGGAGATGCTGGGTGAGCAACACAGTTAGGCTCTTATACATACCACAAATGCTACATATAAAAATAAATAAATAAAAGTACAGGAGTAAGCCCCCCCCCCCAGTACCCCTGCTAACTGCTTTAAATAAACAAACTCTGAGGAAGAACAGGAGTTAAAAAGGCATATTCCCTTATCCAGCTGTGTGCAGTCTCACACAGTACACACATGCCATTGTGAACAGCTAGCAGTACAAGCGAATAAAGCAGAAAGATTCACTTAAACTGCTAAAACTAAATAAGATGCGTGTGGGCAATGAGCTGCATACATTGAAGTAATAAACTAATATAATCTAGAATCACCATTTTTGATCATGTGGACCTCAACCTAATAAAATATGCTCTTCCTAAGAGTTGGTTTATTTAAAGCAGTTAGCAGGGCATAGGGGGCTTGCCCCGTAGTCTTATTTATTTATATGTAGCATTTCTCTCAGTAAAACAGTTTATTATTGTTATTATATTATTATTAATACTTTATGTTCTTTTGCATTGCATGGGTTGAATTTATTAGATTAAATGTGCTCATTATATTGAATAAATCTGTGTAATGTCCATAGACTATTCCTGGGGGCCCCTAACCACAGCAAGTTATCTTATTCTAGATGATATTTTGCAATATGTCTGTCAAATCATTAAAAGATAGTAACCAATCTTGTATACTAGATGGGTAATAAAATTTTAAAGGAGATATAAATAAGTTATTTATTTGGCATTTTTTTCCACCGTGAAAGTCCGACTGGTTCATAAAGTACACATTTTCAGCGGAGGCGTGGGGAGAAAAGCACTAGACACATATGGTTAACAGAATTAAAAACTAGACAGACAAGTCATGACATTCAAGCACAAATATGAAAGCACATTAGTTTGTCAGAATGAGAACTTGAGACATAATGAAGTCATAATATTCAAGCACAAATTTTGAAAAACTACACATTAATTTGACAGAATAAAAACTAAGACATAATAAAGACACACTTTTCAAGCATAAGTTATATGGAAAGCCTGATAATAGGAAGATGCAGCATTATTTACATAATAGATGATTATCATAATGATTCTTTGAAATTCAAAGGTATCTCTGGTTACACTAGCAGTGAGTTATCAAGTAACCAGCCTAACTATTCCACCAACTATTTTACCACTGACATTGTGCCCCTGGCTTAGTTAAACCACACTGGGGAACATTCTCTCCACAAAAACTTACAACATAGCCAGGTACTTGCAATACCCTTGGCTGCAGGGGGCCCCCTTAATCATCTTTGACTGTGTGGAGAGTCCATAAAAGCTGTTGCTGGTTGTAGAAAAGTGGGGGAACAAATTCTTACTACATTCTTCAACCTGACTTGGATAAAGTTGATGAGCAATGTAAGCACTAGAAAGCTCAGCAGCCCAGAATGACTCTCTCAGAAGAGCTGATAGAGATAGTCTTCTCTTTCAGAGATTTTTATAAATACTGGCAGAACACCAGATGCTATAACTCTCAACTTCTTTGAAGAATTCAGCACAGTGCCAAAAATAATAGCAGAATAAAGGCTCAAAATCAGGAACACTTTTTATTTATTTAACATTTGTTTGCCGGGAAAGTCCGACTTGGAACGAACCAATTTTCAGCTGAGGCCCGGGGAGAAATGCTCCAGAGGCATGTCTTTGTAACGTTTTAAATATTACTCTAATTCACTTAAAAAGGTAACATAGTAACACTTTTTACATCAACATGCATTTTGGGACAATAAGAATTATAAAACTGATGTCTAGATTTATTAACCATCTGAAATCCTGAATGATTTTGCAGCAAATCAAACTTTTTATGAAGGACGGAGTAAAATTATTAGCAAAATCAGGGAAGATCTGAGAAATCAGGGAGAATGACAAATATACATTACTCCTCAGTGAGGTAAATAAAAGTAATTCACCCCTGCTGCTCTTTGATGACTGCTAAACAGCAATCACTGATTGTGTGGCAGTGCCAATGTTGCACAATGTGTTGTTATTTGACGAAATAAGTACAAACCTAGTGTTGCTATGACGTGTGTGTAAAAAAATATCAATTATTTTTCTTCTGGACACACCCAATAATGCCAGGACACATGCATTCTTGTTCTTCTGGGTCTCAGTAAAAATGCAGCTAATAAACAATTATATTTCAAAAGTAAGGCATAAAATACATTGCAGGGTATTCAAACACAGATTTTCTAGGAGTCTGGTGGCCCCCATTAATCAGACTGTGTAAACAAATACATGGGGGTTCCCTTCCTTGATTGTGAGAGGCCCTACAAAAAAGCTGTCGCTGGCTGGGGAAAAATGAGGAGAAAATTTTCTGATTACGCTATTTAACCTGAACAGGCCTATGATATGACCCTATTAGAATAAACCTAATAACAGCATCTGCTCACAGCTGCACCCATTTTAAAAACAGCCCTGCTCAGATGTGGGTATACAGAAACCTGCTGTAGTTATTTAGGGGTGGGGATTATGCAGTTATTACTTCTTCAATTTTCATCACAGTCAAACCTTGGATATGTGCACTGGGGGTCATTATAGCTTGTGTTTGGGCTGAGGACTGTGATCATTGTTTATTTTACTTTTCCCTACAAAGAAGGTTACTATAGCTTGTGTAAGGGCAGTGTACTGTCTAGGAGCAAGAAAGTAGAATATATTACTGTAATCATTGTTTTCACTTTACTCAAAAATCACACATCAGGCACTTATATAGATGGCTGCCTTTGGGGGTTATGGGTGAGTAGTTAAGAGGCATATATGTACACTTATATCAGCTGTCAATTGAAATAAATGACTGTGGCAAGTTAAAATTCTGCCTTCATCCCAATCTAAGCATTAGGGGGATGCATAAGTAGTGACTGTCTTTTGGGGGGTTAGGGAGGTAGGCAGTATTCCCAGCTAGGACCCGTGTATCTACACAGCAATTGGCTTATTAGTTTATTGTGAGCTATTATTTTGTCAGCTTTGAACATTACGTCTTGGGCACAACTTATGTCTTCCTTGAAAGAAACAAAGAAAGACATTAAAAGGTTGGGAAAATGTTCTAGAAAATGCAACCCAGAGCATCTGTAACCCCTATGGTTTCTGGGGACACTGGCTTAATTGAGTTATTTCCTAAATGATGATTACTGTGCTGTCTTTATGAGGAAAGGCGTGTGTTGAAAGGATGCAAGGAAAACTAAAGATGAATGGCAGCACTGAATTCCTCCACCATTAGATGAAAAGGTTGTGAAAATGAAAAGAAATTTAAATGTACTTATGAGCATATAGAGTTTAGACAATTATGGTTTCTTGAAAAAGCTGAAGAGTAAGACAAAATGTGAGAAAAAGAAGAAAAAAGTAATGTGCCTGGTATTCTTCTGATCTGTAGGTGTCAAAAGGAAGCTTGCTACTTGACTTCTGTAAACTTTCTCTGCATGCTCGACTACAAAACGTTTTGCAGTACTAAACTGTAACATTTTGTTGCAGTATAAAAATTTCTTTTTAACAGTGTCAGTCAAGTATCCCAATCCAATGAAATTTGAAGATACAATGAAACTACAGGCAGAAGTAAATACTTACTGACTCTTTGGGTCCTCCATCTGGAAGCTCATACAACCATTTCACAGAAAGGCCAGGAGAGATAGGCACAGATGATTTGAAAGTACACCTCAAGGTCATCTCTTCTCCCACAAAGCCATGTACCTCTCGGTCAGTGAACATCTCAACTGCCATGACACAGGAAAATCCTGAAAGTAACACAAAAAAATACAAAGATAAAAAAGGTGTCACAGATTGCAGATTAAATAAAACAAAATGCAAAACCAAGGACAAATGAATTTAAGGAAAAGCATCTGTTGTTAACTGAAGTATAACCACTAATAACCAACTAGGATTTCTTTCTTGAGGCTAGTTAAACTAAGAAAAGAAGCCAAAGCAAAGTTAGCTTGAAGCAGGAAACCCACGTCATTGTAAAGCAGCAAACCCACTAGTGTAGCAAACTTGTAAAGCCTACCCTCTCAGCAACTGCAGTCTTTAACCAAACAGCATTGCCCTGTAGCCTGAAGCACCATACATTTAACGTTTGCATACATGCATCACAAAATGAGCATGCACTAATCCACTTACTGTTCCCCTGCCTAGGAACTCGGTCTTGCTCAGTTCTAGGCCAGTACCAGCTTAATCTATTCTTCAGCACCAGATTCAAGCTCTGGGCTCAGGCAGGTATATGACAGAACAGCCTTAAGTATGGCCCTTCCTACAAGCCCCCTTCTTTTTATCCCGGTTGTACTCATTTTATGGTCAGGCCTCTACTTCCCAGCTATTTGCCTCTTTCTTGCTTGGAAACAGTCTGTTTATCTTTTAATCTACTGATAGTGATACAAAACCTTCTGAATAATTCACACATTAGAGAGGTTTTAAAGCAAAGGGCCTCCACTACAACTTTTCTTCTGCATTCCTCCATTTACTAAACTGCTGCCCAGCTCTCTGTCAGTTTTTCCCAACAAAAGTGTTCCATGATAAGTGAGCAGCGTTTCTCACACAACGTTGTAGATCCATCAAAACGGAAACCATACTCCCATCCTTAGATCTGTTCCTTAAGGGAATCATTAATTTGGTAGAAGGAGCCTCCCAATGTTTGCTGTTACATAGGTTCTACATATACCTTTTCCAGCAGTATTTTAATCATTTTCCTCTTTTTCCATTCATTTTTCTATCTACTGCTGTATGCGCACAACTTTAACAGCCCCCTCTCTTCTGCCTATTGTTTTCATATTTTTTTCACCACTATTTCTATCAGACACTATCACACACTTGTGATTTGCCCTTCTATATCACTCTAACATTATTACAGCACTCTGTGTTAAAAAGAAAATCAGTACCATCCATACAGTCTTCATTATGTACACAGCACGTTCGACTGTTTTGCTGTGAAAACAGCTATACTTACTTTTTCCTGCATTCTTAACCCATCAAGCTACACATTCATGGCCTCTTATTCTACTAGTAGTGTTTCCAAGGCCTTGAAACATCACACACCAAAGTCAAAAGTCATAACCCCCTCTAAGTTACAAAGCAACCCACATCCATCAAGTCACTGCTCTTTCACCAATAAATATTTCATGCCATTCAATTTTTCCATGTGATCCTCCCTCTCCAACATTCAATCTCTTTCACTCCTCACTCTCTCTCACTCGTACTCTATCCTTTTCTCATCCAAATACTTTGGTGGTGATACAGTTTCCTCAGTTTTATACAGTCTTGCCTTTTCTACTCCCTCCTTTTCACTTCATTACTGTAACAAATACTGTTCTAGCAGCACAATATACATAGTTTACATATGTTAGTCTTCTCACACAACTGTTACTGTGGTAGCAGACATCCTTACATTCTCTCTCAGTGTGGTGGCAATACAATACACACAGTTTTCATATCCTTCCGTTCTTTTACAAACTCTTGTCATACCTTACTGTGATTGGCACACAGAACACACAATTTGCACATCCCCATATTCTCTCTCACTCTGTTTAATGTGGTGGTAAGGAAACAGTTTACACATCATGTTTCTCATTCCATTTACTGTGGTGGCAGAACAGGAAACGATTTACACAGCCTCATCTTCTCTCTTTCAAACTTCCTCACTCCATTCACAGTGGTGGCGGCACAGGAACCAATTTACACATACTCATCTTTTCTCTCACTCCATTTACAATGGTGGTAGGACAGGAAAACACAATTTACATATCCTTATCCACACACTCACTCACAGACAGACACACAGACAGACACACAGACAGACAGACACAGACAGACAGGCACTTTTCTTACTGTGGTGGTAGCACAGAACACATTTGCTCACCTCTCTCTGTATCTTTTGCTCTTCAGCACACTGTGGTGGTACTGCAGTCCAGCTCCCCCTCTCGTCCTCTTGTATTATACAGCGCACATAGTCTTACATTTTGGTTCTTACTTCTCTTGCATTTTTCCTTACATCTACATACGTTGGTAGAATGGGTTGCTTTCTCCCAAGCATATTGCTAACACCTCAGTTGCACTAGCTCTCCATAACTTTTACATTAACATATCTGTCACCATGTTAATGGCCCTGTGCTTTCTCAAATTTTTGTTAGGACAATATGCTCTCTCTCGCTTTCCTGCATTTCCTCTCCCCTTTCTAATATGCATGCTGTTGTTCATAGGTAGGTACTAGGCTATCGGCCCAAGGGCCTACGTAAGCCTAGCTAGCAAGGTTCCCTGGCTTACGCCACCCAAGAAAGTCATTTTCCTGTGCCACTGTTGATACGGTCTCATTACAAGTTAGCACAATATCTTTCAATGTTTTATTTAATTTCTTCTTTCACTGTTGGCAGCACAGTGATCTCTCCCACTCACCTACTTTAACCATACTCTTATTACATTAATGCCTTCTCACTTATATTATTTACATAATACAGCGACAGCACACTATTATTTTAGTGTTTCTTATTGCCCCATGTTATGTCTATGCAGTATGACAGCACAGCATCCCCTCCTTTAATCTTATATTCAGTCAGTATCAGACGTCCAGTACATTACAGCAAATCCCATTCTCACTCACTGCTCACCTTCATGCACACCCCCACCTCTCCCACAGCTGTGACCTTTTCCTACTGCAGTTAAACACAGTTGACGCTGAAAAAGTGTCTGTCTCCTCACCCATCTCTGTCTCCACTCCCATGTCCCTTAACTCCTGCATCACACTGTGACAACACCACTGTATTTGCTTTTGTTTATATTGTTTGTGTCTTTCGGCTTTTCCCAGTTAGGGGTCGCCACAGCGGAACTCCAGTCTGCTAATGATTGGCAGTAGATTTTTACGTGCCGAGTTGCCAGCCCTGACGCACAACCTTCAACGAAGGTACGCCCATTCATGCATGCCTCCACACAGAAGACGCTCTAGCTGAGAATAGAACAGGACACCGTCTTACTGTGAGGCGACAACGATACCACAGCACCACCACCACAGTGCATTTATTTTTGTTTATATACAATTCTTAATTCCCTGTTTGATCCTAATTTCACACCACTCCTTCTGTAGCATATTTATGCCATATTAGCTCCTCAACATACTACAGTTTATTGTCATAATCAGACCAAAGAAATCAAGCACACACCAACTATATTACTTACCCACAGATTAAATTATTATTATTCAACCCCCCCCCCCCTTTGCATGGTCTTCAACTTGTATTAACACCACTTGCCCACAGACTGTTCCTACACTCATCCACCATCATCTTTAGCTACTGTTCATTTTTTCACTGCAGCTTTTTCACAAACTAATTCACAAGTCATCCCAAAGTCATTTGTAACAAATTCAGAAACTGTACGCTCTTCTGCACCATCAGTCATTCTCTAGTGTCCCATCTCTTCACTTTATATTCATTCCATTACCCAATCACAGGCATTCTCCCCTTTAACCACAGGCATTCTCCCCTTAACCAAACTTCATGTGCTCCCATTGATAAGCACCACCATTTTCCTGCAACTCCCAATGTCCTAAATCGGTTAAATTCCTATTAACCTGTTATCAACAAGCATCCATCACTCTATTCTTCCTTTGTGGGGACAATTAATCCAACTCTGGATTCCTGACAATGACCCCAGAGGGGCTTTTATATGTGTATGGGTGCTTATATTTACATACATACAAGTTAGCAGGACTAAGGTAATTTTAATATTAAATTATCTATACATACATAATTGTGATGTGCCTTCATTCACACATTTTTTATATTCCTGTTCTTGTGATATATTTTATATGTATTTTCATACTGGACTAATTATACATATATAATACATGAACTATTTTACTTGGATCATATTTATTTTTAAGCAAATAGTTTTTATGATGTCATTTCCGATTTTTGTCAGTAGGTTTTGTTAGTAGGTTGTTATATATGCATAGGAGACCTTCATGTAATGAAACAGCACGCTATTCTTTGTTTTGTTGCGATTTAAACTGAGTGTTTTGTTACCAGATTCTATGATGGAAGATCTAGGTTGCTATGTACAATTGTCATAATTGCTCTTAGCTAGGATTGATCGTCCTTAAAGGATTAAGTGAACATGATGACGGTATTTAAATACTGAGATTTGAATGGTAAAGTGAAATCTGAGGAAGCGTGCTATGATAGCACGTGAAAGCACTTATTCAAATAAAGTCTGGATTTTATGTACTATTTCGTGGTGGTCGTATCCAGTTTTATCCTATTACTGTTTCTTTTTGTTTGGGACTACGACCTTTAGACGGTAGCTGTACTTTGTTATTTTCCATATTTTTATTGATATGAACTCTATCTTGGTGGATTTCATTCATAGTCATGTATTTAGGTTTTAGATGGTGGTTGTATAACGTAGTTTGGCGACTCCTATAGGTTCATACTAGGCTATCTGCCCTAGGGCATTTATAAGCCTAGCCAGAGTGTGTTTGGCTTTCGCCACCCATTTTAAATGAATTTTGCTATGCCCTTTTTCGAGGTTAGTATACTGTGCCTCTGTCTAACAGTGACACAGAAGTGATACCTGGGGTAAACCTACTATCTCCCATCCACTCATCAAGATTCCTCTTGAAGAGAGTCAATGAGGGACTCTGCCTAACCTAGACTGGGATTTTATTCTAGAGTGAAGGGAGCCTCTGGGTTATGAATCTGTCCCTCCAGCATGTCCTATTTATTTCAGTGCTGAGGTTCAAGTCTCTCGAGCATGTAGCAAGATGGGATTTGGATTTTCTGAGGTGCAGCATGTCCATTAATTCCGGGTTGGACATGGCTTTATACGTCAGGCACAGATCGCCTCTGAGCAGGCGGTATGCCACTGAGTAGAGCTGGAGTTTCTTTAACCGGGCAGCATATGGCATCTGTTTGAGCCCTTTGATCCTCTTGGTGAGGTACTTTTGGGGTCTTTCCAGTTGCTGCAGGTGTCTGGTAAGGTACATCCCAAAAGGGACATTGTACTCAATTATGGGCCTTATGAGGGATGAGTAAAGAGGCACGATGACCTCCCCTGATCTTGATGTGAATCCCTTCATTATTAAGTGGGCTATATAAAATGTTTTTCTAACCACTTTGGCCACGTGGTTGTCAAATGAGAGATTGCTATCAATTTGGGTCCCCAAGTCCCCACTTACTTCTTCCGTACTTAATGGATTGCCACCTATGTGGTAATTTGTGGGCACTTTGTTTTTGCCAAAGGGGATGACTATATACTTTTTGGCATTTAGCTTGAGGCCATGGCTCTGGCACCAGTTGTGTGTTTCTATGAGGTCCTTTTGGAGGATGCTTGTGTCGGCTGGAGAGTCTATTATGGCGCCCAGTTTGCAGTCATCTGCAAACTTGGTCAGCCACAGTCCTTCCGTGTTAGCCTGTACCTCCGAAAAATATATACCAAACAAGAGAGGTCCCAGGACTGAGCCTTGTGGGACGCCACTTGTAACTGGTTTGGAGTCTGACATAGCTCCAGCAATTCTAACCATGTGGGTTCTGTCCTTGAGCCAGTTTGCAACCCAGCTAGTGACATAGGGGTTTATATTTAAGCTGGTGAGCTTATCTATAATGCCCGAGTGGGGTATTGTATCGAAGGCTTTTGCAAGATCCAGGTAGGCTGTGTGGACCACCTTCCCCTTGTCAATGGCCTTGGTGACTGTTTCAAAGAAATCGACCAGGTTTAAGAGGCAGGATCTGCCCTTAAAGCTGAACTGGGTAGGATCCAGTGTCTGTAGGTCCCTAATATCTTTATTTATGAGGTCCATGATGATCTTTTCCATAGCTTTGCAGACCAAGCTAGTCAAGCTTATGGGGTGATAGTTTCCACGATCCGTTGAGGCACCACCTTTGTGGAGAGGGACCACTGTTGCTGTACACCACTCTTTGGGTACATAACCTGTAGTAAGGCTGAGATTGAACAGTAGTTTTATGTTTGGGTTTAGTTCTTGGAGTTCATGTAGGATGCAGCCCGGGACACCATCTGGTCCCATTGATGCTGTGTTTTTTGCTTTGGAGAGGGCGGCTCTTACCTGAGCATCTGAGATGTCAGGGGGGCAGCACTCTGCTGGGATAGATATTTGCCCTTTTGGTGGGGAAGGGGGTGAGAAGTTTGCGCTGAACCTGTCAGCTAGTATGTTGGCAATGTCTGTGGGTTCAGTGTATTTTGTCATTTTGGACTAATTCTGAGCATATCTGGGAATTCCCACCCAGGTTCCTAACATAACTAAAGAAAGCCTTGTGATTATCCTTAGTGTCCTGTGCAATTTTTCTCTCGAAGCTGGCCTTACACGATTTTAGGAGTGCCCGTAGTTTTTTGCTAGTACTGATCAGAGATGCCTTCCCTTTTTGGGATTTTGCTCTATCATGTAGTAGCTTCCTCCTTCTATTGTATAGTTTGTTTATGGCTGGGGTCCACCAGACAGGACGCCTAAATTTGGAGGATTGGGTTTTGGCTTTATTTGGGATTGCATGATCCATGCATTCCTGAAGGTGTTCATAGAATGCGTTTATAAAGGATTCTGCGGTCTGGGTCGTATTTTCCACAGGCCCGGGGGCTTTGAAGGATTCCACCTCGGTTTTGAGGAGTGTGAAATTTGCTTTAGAGAAGTTTTTCACTGTGGTTTTCTGGGCAGGGGCTGGGGTCAGGATGTGAATATCTAGTGAGATTAGTTTATGGTCTGATCTTACCAATGAGGGATACACTTCTGGTCTGGAGCATAGAGTCCCCATGTTGGTGATGATCAGGTCTAGTAGGTTTTCCCCTCTTGTGGGAGTGGCAACAAGTTGTTCCATAGCATTCGAGTTTATAAATTCTAGGAACCTTTGGGCTAGGGTGTTGGAGCTAGTGTAATGCTCCCAGTCTATGTTAGGGTAGTTGAAGTCGCCCAATATAATGGTGTTTGGACAGACCTTCATATTTTCCAGTGTTCTCAGGAAGGCCGAGTGGGGTTCCTGGGTTTGGGAGGGTGGTCTGTAGCAGACTATAAACTGGAAGGCAGTTTTACCCACTGTTAGTTGCACATGGATAGTCTCTGATGCTTCGTGCTGTGCCACCAACCTGGAGGTGTGGGTATCTTTGACGAATATTGATACTCCCCCTCCTTTTGTAATTTAGTCCAAGTTTTGGGGCTGAAAAACATGGTATGAGGTATAACCTGGTAGTGCTGGGGTGCTCTCAGGAGCCTTGAACCAGGTTTCTGTTACTGCACAGATATAGATGTTCTCCATGCTAAGGAGAGTTTCGAGTGCGTGCATCTTGAGGTTTAGACTTCTGGCATTGAGTAGCATTACTCTTAGTTTCTTATCCCTTGTGATACCTATGGAGGTGGGTTTGTCTTTTGAGCCTTGCTTAAAAAAAGGCACTATGGGGGTGGCAGGAGCCTTTGCCAATATCCGAAAGCCCAGGGGTGACAGGTGCAAGCCGTCCCTAGCAAAGCATCGTGGCTTGTCGAGCATGTCATCCCAGGCAGACAAGCATTGGATCCCCTTTGAATGACACCAATACTTAAGCCAATTGTTGAAATTGATCATCTTGTCTTCATATTGTGGCATCATTCTTGGTGAAGGTAAGATGCTACTCAAGGTCAGGGTCATACCGGCCTGGGCTACATGCTCAGAGAGCTCTCTAGGTCTCTTTTCATGTAGTCCAGGGAGGTACATCTCAGGTCATTCACACCAGCATGGACAATGACAGAGTCATATTTGTACTTGCCTTGGAGTGACCTGAGTGCTTGTGTTATGTGGCGGATCCTAGCACCCGACAGGCAGCTCATCGTGACCTTCTCCTTGTTCAGCCTGGTGAGCGGACGTCAGTGTGCCTGACGATAGAGTGGTAGTGTAACAAGTGGGAAATATGCTTAACAATGACCTAACTAATTTTTCATATA